>NW_018022595.1:8762-15194 GCF_002006095.1 Pseudomyrmex gracilis | reverse complement strand
GGATTTCTGGCCTCCGAGTAGTCCCGATCTGAATCCTCTCGACTACTACGTGTGGGGCGTAGTCGAGAGGGATAGTAACAAAGCCAGACATCCTAATGTAGCCTCTCTCCAAGCCGCTATTGAAGCGGCATTCATAAAAATGGACCGTGCGCAATTGCAGACGGCATGCTCGCTCTTTCGGAATAGGATTGAAGCGGTGATCGAGGCGCAGGGCGGATACATTGAGTAAAATGTCTCAGAAAAGATCCCTTAACCCAGCTATAAAGCAGTCTATTTATGTTTTTTCATATTTTCTGTAATAAACAACTTTTTCGCGAAAAAAATTTTTGTCCGGATTTAAGTGGCGGACCCTGTATATACATACGGAGGTTCCACTTTTCGCGTACTTACCTTTCGACCTTGCGACTGATTTGCGGAGAAATCGAGAAAACGATCAAAATAAACAAATACATAGATGCACTCAGAAATTCGGTTTAATCGGAGGGGCTACTCGCGGTATATAGCCGTCTCGGGTGGCATCCGAATCTTTTCGAAAGAACTACTCACGGTGCATAACCGTTTCGGATGGCATGCGAACTTTTCGAAAGAGCTACTCACGGTGCATAGCCGTTTTGGGTGGGATCCGAACTTTTCGAAAGAGCTACTCACGGTGCATAGCCGTTTCGGGTGGCATCCAAATTTTTCGAAAGAGCTACTCACTGTGCATAGCCGTTTCGGGTGGCATTCGAATTTTTCGGAAGAGCTACTCACGGTGCATAGCCGTTCCGAATGGCATTTGAATTTTCTTTTTTTCTTTTTTCAATCTTTTATAAAACAGCAAAGATAAACAAGCTTAACATCTCCAAAAATGGTCGCAAAACCTAGAGAATACAATAGCATAATTGCATAAAATCATTTAAATGGAACTCCGGAAAGGAGCGTTACGAGCGAGAGTAAAGGGCCGACGCCGCCGGCGCAACCAGAAATTGCGACGCGCGGCTGCCCTTGCTCTAAACAAGCCGGAGCCGACCAGGCCCACTACCGTCACTCCTTCTCAGACAATAGAGAACGATTCCAAAAATAATAGTAACAACAGCAACAATGATACGGAAACACACGTAAACACTTCTCACGCACAAAATAATAATAATGATAACACACCCATAGAATCCCACGCAACCACACACAACATACATACAGACACACACCACGACGACGATTCGTGGTATCAATACCCCTCTTACTCTCCTGTAAGCCCCGATTCTCCCGCAAACAATCCACCGCCTTCACCTCCTTGCTTCCTCTCTCCAACGCACTCCGAACCCGCTTGTCCCGCAAAAAATCCCGCGGATGTGCAATCCGCGCCGACTCCTCCACCCCCTCCTCGCTCTCCTTCCCCTCTACCTTCCACATCCGGACAAGAACACGCGGACGATGAATCTTCCGATTCCTCTCGACCGACCACCCCACCGCTCGACCCTAAAGTTCAACATTTCCTCAGACTAGCCTCCGCTTACCGAAAAGCAGATCCTAAAAAATTACCCTTTGTAATTGATTCCCTAAGAATAGATCCTTCTGACTTCTTTCACTTAATATCCACCACTCCATCCAGAAAACTCCTCCCTGTCAAACTTCCGTATCTAAATGACATCCGCTTAATTCCAGTCCATCATTTTTATTCCATATTTCCCCCTAGTTCCGCTTACCTCCACGAGATAATAGAAATCGATTTAGAATAATGATTTCTATCACCATTCCACGAATCGGCGCCACACACATGCACCCGACACACATTTGTAATATCCCGCCGGAGGCCTTTCACACACACTCTCGCGACACACATATATATATATATATATATATATATATATATATATATATTCCCTCTCTCTAGCCTCCGAGCGATGACCCTCCTATTTATTGTAAAATTCGCGATATCACACCTCGTAACCGATGGGTTCGGAGGTAACAGCTCCGTTTCCGGACAATGCAACAACCGTTGTTGAAACAACATACCAGACTTCGTTGAGTCAGCCAACCACGTCAACAACACTAGATAAGGAAACGGCGAACCTTACTCAGCCATCGAAGCAGTTACAAATTCCAACGACTGTGGAGTCACCGACGATGTCGACAATCACCACAGACGTCGGAATGGCGGAAGTGATGCAACCGACGGCCTCGGAGGTCACAGCTCCCTTTCTGGAGGACGAGCCGAGTGTTGAAGGTACATTCCAGGAGGCGAGGTCAACGCAGGAAAATAAGACACAGTGTTAGAAATAACATTTTTCGCGATTAAAAACTGTAAATCAACAGATAATTTTGTTTTATATATAAAGCGGACTTAGATCTAATTATTTACTTTTTACATATGTATACAATATATCTATTTGTATCCTACTAGATATAAGTCTGAGGTGCATAACGCCCAATTTTTAATCAGTACGTTCTTTTAGTTTGTTTAGTCTTATTGTTTTGAGAGGCCCATGTAGAGCGGGTCTACTCGCCAAATTGACGTTCACTAATGTCAGAGGTAGTTGTAAAACAAGCAATTCCAATTATTGCTGTAAATTTTAGGATTGATGTAATTTTGTGTATGGAGTATGTGTGCAAGTTTTGAGCTATAATTCGAAAGTTTGTAAAAGTTAGGTATTTTAAGTTCAATCCTAATTTTGGAATTTTAAGTAACGAATTATTCTTCAAACTTGGATGATTAGGCTTTGATAATCAAGTCGGTTGGTAAAAGATCAGCAATAATTAAAAATGCTAGTTTTTGAACGTTTCTTACTGAACGCGGGTTTGACTTGAGTAAGCAACTCGGACGTGACTCAGACTCCACGTGTGAGGGAGTAGTTCGATACAAGGTAGTAAAAGTAAACGGGTTTAACACGCGTGCGAGTCTACGTTGGATAAAACGTTTTTCCGAGTTTAAGCAATAATTATGAAATTAGACTACCTCGGGTTTTGTCCACCGTCGACTGACATCATCTGAAAGTACAGATGTCAGTGGTGTTGTGTCTGCGAGTAGGTGTTTGTACGAAAAGTAGGTGAACAAAGTATTTTACATGATTCAACAAGTTTAGTGTACTTACCTCAGTGTGATGTACCTCTTTGCGGTGTATCTATGTATAACACCTAAGTTTGAGTTGGTAATTATTGCGGAAACTTTGCGGGCGTACAATTCTTTTTTAGATTGGACGTTTAAATGAGTTTCAGCAATAATTAAGTTTAAGGGCAAACATTAATTGGCGTTGGTAGTTATTGACGAGGCTTGGTGTACGCACTACTCTTCTTTAGACTAGGCGTACAAATGAGTTTCGTCAATATTTGTGTGTTAGTACTAACTTTGTTGTTTGTTACTAATTATTGGCGAGACTTAGTGTGCGTGCTACTCTTCTTCAGATTAGGCGCTGGGGCAAGTTTCATCAATAATTAAACGTTAGTGTTAGTTTCGGTTTGCGTTGATAATTACTGTTAAGACTTCGCATACGTACTGTTCTTCTTTAGATTAGGCGTTCAGGTGAGTTTTATCAATAATTGAAAGTTAGGGTCCTAACCTTGTCAGTGTTCGTCAAGCCTAACCCTCACTGAAAGATAAATTATTGTTAATATTTAACGTGCGTAAAAAGCATCTTTTGTGGAAACGATACAGCGAGTTTAACAAATAGGTAACGCTTCGTACTTATCTTAGATTCGGTAAATTCTCAGGAGTTGACAACACCTGTAAAGAAAAAACGAGATTAGAATTATGCGTGATATTTCGAAGTTGAAAAGAGCTTCGATGGGAAAGGCTCCACACTAAATATTTTCAATAATTGGTGTGTGGGTAAGTTTTAGTACTTACTTATTTGGGATCCTTCTCCATTGATGACTCGGTCTGAAATAAAAAAAGAAGTTGTGAATTATTGGCGGGACTTCGGGAATGAACTTCTCGAGTGTTGATGGGACTTTGCTGATGGGAAATTTCAATAATTGATGTTTTCAAAATTGTGTTAACTTTGTGTAAAATCATCAATTATGGGTGAAACTTTGTCAGTAGACATGGTTTGGATCAAAGAACAGTTCAGCAAAGTTTCATCAATAATTCGGTAGGCTTATTCATGAAGTGTGGTGCGCATGCGCGAACACCAAGGAGTGGGGAAGGCGAGGTTTCTTCCTGAGGCCGCGCGCTCTTCACAGCAGTCTGATACGGGCGCCCAAATTAGTGAGACGCCGTAACCACGTATCTTGCTCAATCAGTTTGTAACACGCGTAGTAATCTGCGTTGTAAAAGTGTTCAGCAATAAATTTTATATACCAGTAATTTATTCTAAACTTGGTGTAATTTTCTTGTGGAAAACTTACCTGTTCCTAATTCAAGTGTTGAGCCAGTCCAAAAGCAAAAATTGTCTTCTTTTGTCCATTATCGTCCAGTGTCCACAACAAGCAAAAGATCCAGAGGCGAGGACACAGTCGGATGTTCATCGGTTTGGTGAGTCCGTTCCTGAAACAGACCGAAAAGGTAATTTCCTTCCTTCTTGTCGGGTTAAAGAAGGTGGTGACTGTGAGAAGTTCTCTCGTTTAGGTGTCCGTCCGGTCACAACCTAACTACACAACGACACACTACTGACCAACATTTGTAGCACAAATCCTCAATTAAATGAATAAATTAATATTGTACATTTTATAATCTTTTCCTTTTAATTAAGACGACCTCTCATCATCCACATCCTCAATTGATCGCACGGTCTCGTCCTTAGTTCATAGAATTAAATTTCTAGACTCAAAAAGAGACCGACGAGCGGGGTCTTATACAGGGTGGGCCATCTAGTGTTTGGAATTTCAGCTACCTGCTAATTTAGGTTAGAAAGGTGTAATGCCATTCATGACGTGTCAGAAATTTACTTTTTTGTTTGACATTTACGAAATGGGTCGCTATACGCTTGAGCAAAATTGGGAAATATTGAAAACTTACTTTCAAAGTGGTGAATCTTCAACCCAAACTGTAAGAAATTTGCGTGAAAAATTTAGTAAAAAAGAAAGGCCTTCAACGCAGTTTGTGGATCAATTTATGAAGCGAGCTCGGCAAACTGGATCCTTGTTGGATAAAGCAACTCGTTCACGTACTCGTCCAGTTAGGTCAACTGAAAACATTGCTGCTGTTGCTCAGAGTGTGGTTGAAAAACCATCAACATCAACTCGCCATCGTTCTCAAGAATTGAACATTTCGCGCACTTCTTTGAGAAGAATTTTGCATAAAGATCTTGGTATGAAGCCGTACAAAATTCAATTGGTGCAAGAGTTGAAGCCGAATGACCATCAAATGCGTTTTCAGTTCGCCCAATGGGCTCAACAACGCTTGCTTGAAGATGAGCATTTTTACCGAAAAATCATTTTTTCTGACGAAGCTCATTTTCACCTCAATGGCTATGTGAACAAACAGAATTGTCGCATTTGGGGATCGGAAAATCCATACGCATTCACGGAGAAGCCGATACATCCACAACGAGTGACTGCTTGGTGTGGTTTTTGGTCCGGCGGCATCATTGGCCCATTTTTCTTCGAAAATGAGCGAGGAGCTACCACCACTGTCAATGGCGAGCGCTACCGCGCCATGCTAGACGAATTCTTGCTTTCCAAATTTGAAGAGATGGACACAGACAACATCTGGTTTCAACAGGATGGCGCACCTTGCCACACAGCCAACGCTACAATCGATCTTTTGCGCACTATTTTAGGAAATCACATAATCGGCCGAAATGCTGATGTCAATTGGCCGCCTCGCAGCTGCGATTTGACTCCACTGGACTATTTTTTGTGGGGAGCCATCAAGGATAAATGCTACGCTAACCATCCAGAAACGATTCAAGAATTAAAACATTAAATTGAAGTTGCCATAAATTAAATACGTGCCCATACAGTGGAAAATGTACTGAAAAATTGGGTTAATAAAATAGGGTATTGTGTGGCCAGCCGTGGAGGTCATTTAAATGAAATTGTATTTCATGTTTAATGGCAATGTACTACCTTTCCAATAAAACCATAAACTTTGAAAAATATTCATGCGTTTTTTTTTACAGCCAAGTTAAATTCCAAATTTTAAATGGCCCACCCTGTAGAATAGAGTAAGATCGGCATACGCCGTTGACCTGTCCGTGAGAGTACACAAACTCGCTCGACTCTGCCGCAGCGGGATTGCCAACCTGCTGTGCGGAGACAGAGAATCGACAGCTCTCTGTTGCTTCACCATAGCCCGACCGTAACCGTGGGCCAGGACGTAACGACTTAAAAACCAGAAGAAAACTCATAAAATGTAGCGAAATGCCGTGAAACCCAACAAAAGCGAAACTGTTGGAAACTGTTATGGCTGATATCAGGTGATGGGGCGGGTTCCGTTTGACCACAGTACGATTCGACACCGCTCGATTCGACACAGATTTATTCGACACCAAATTATTCGACACCGTACGATTC
>NW_018022595.1:0-8242 GCF_002006095.1 Pseudomyrmex gracilis | reverse complement strand
GTGTCGAATCGTACGGTGTCGAATAATTTGGTGTCGAATAAATCTGTGTCGAATCGAGCGGTGTCGAATCGTACTGTGGTCAATAGAGTACCACCCCAGGTGATGCACTTCTAGACAAGGAGGAAAAGAGGCAGAGAAAGAAATTGATTGTGCTGCCGCCTGGCACGAGGACCACCGAAGTAAAGCTCCGTCGTCACTAAGTAACTGAGTTAGTACCTTCTGGAGTCGATGCCGTGGACAACGAAAAAGAAGGAAAACGCTTCAAGATGCGCAGGTTAGCGCGTTCCTGGAGCACCAGGGTATTGAAGATGCGCTGTTCAAGCGCTTTCTCTCAGGAATTAGGAACTTAAAATATATATATTGAGAATATATAGATATGTATATTACAAATTACTTGAGGTGCAATAAGATAAAATAAAAGACAACTCGGTTGAAATAATTATGCAACAATGTCTGATATATTTTTAATAAAGCAGTTATTCATATGATAGTAATAATGGTTACTAACATTTGAGTGCGATTAAGATATTACTCGAATTAACAATATTTGGCATACGCTTAACAAAGCGGTTATTTATATAACAGCTACAATATACATTAACAATTCGAGTCCGATTGAGATATTATTTGAATGTAGAACAAGTATTTAATTAATTGTATTTAATTAATAATAGTTTAATATTAATTGTATTTAATTAATAATAGTTTAATTAATTGTATTTAATTAATAGTAGAATAGCAGCGAAAGATATAGTATAATCACTTTAATAATATGAAAGTGACTTACTATGCGGCTTTTTCTTAATTCTAACGCAGTGGAAATAAATGTAGAGTAAACCCGCTTGTCGGGATAAGAACTTAGAAGGTAGACTTGGAATTGACCCGTTGTACGTCGGAATGCGGAACGAATGACCACTTGGTCGGATTTGGAGAAAGTTCGACTAACTGCTTCGAGATCCAGGAAAGACCTGCGCTCGGCTTGGCTCTAGAATGAAGGAGTCGGGCCAGCTCGCTAAGAGAGGCAGTGAAGGAGAACGGCCGGCGCAGCGTTGGTAAAAAAGGCACTTAGGCGCGGTTTAAGCCGTGTTCATACAAGTACGGCGGGTAGGATCTAGGAGAAAGTTGTCCGGAAAGATAGGTTCTTATTGGTCGGAGCGGATCCTTAGAACAGAAATCTTAGCGTTAAATGTGTTTAAGGCGTACGTGATGGTTCCTAGTGGTCTTATGCGCTATAATATTAGGTGTTACTACTATGTATGACAGATATGTGTACTTAAATAAATATACGTTATAAGGTTATGTATGAGATATATGTATAGATGTACGCGTAGTGCTACGCTAGTATTACGGACATGTGTACTAAGAAAAAATTAAGGTCGATGAAACAGTGAGAACAATAGTAGGTCTTAATGCTACTTTAGACTACATGTAACAAAGATGGCGTGTCTTAGGTTTAGGCTATGTGTAATGGAGATGATACATTAGGCTATATGTAATGGAGATGGTATATTATGTCATGTGTAATAGAGATGGTACATTAGGCTATATGTAATAGAGATGGTCTATTCTAAAAAAGTAAAAAAAAAAAAATATAAGTTAAAATAATGCGCGGCTGTAACACCGGAAGGATCTTTTTGATTGGATGATTTGGGTCTAACGGAATTACAATGCTATAGAGACGCTGACTTATACTATAATGCGTTGTACAGTCGGCGTCAATAAATCGTTTCGTGGACGCGGGAAGCTAGGGGTAAGAGGGACGGTATTCCCTAGCAGTAAATACTGTAATTGGTCAATTCATCGAAATCTGCTATAGTCAGTTAGTGCAGTGCCCGTTGGCAATACTTACTCCTAGGGAATACTGACTCTTTTACCCCTAGCTTCCGGGGCTACAAAACGATTCATTGACGCCGACTGTACATGTACGTTACGCGAAAATACATATAGTTACTTGTACATTTAGCATATGGGTAAATATTCAGAAAAACGGAGCACCCTTGGAGGTCAATGATCTTGACATATGTTGTTAATGACCTTGACATATGTTGTCAAGGACACTTCCTTGAACAACAATCTTCAACTTTTAGCCGTCGCTCGTTGTTTGTTAAAAATTTATAAACAAAAGAAGTTGCGTCAAGAAACTGTTATTTTCCGACATCGTGTACACTTTGTTTGTTTGTAGGCGTATAAGCAGGAGGGGCCGCGCCCCATGCAGGAGGAGGGGCTTTGACCCTCCTCCGTGCTCCCTCCTCACAAAAAAATTAAGAATTCAATTAAGAGTCGCTTCATGTCAAGATTGTTTGAACTTAATGCTAAAAACCGTTTTCTCCTATTTTTTTGAATTTAAATGTTACCAATTTTGCAACTTTTGTGATGTTGCGTGATTTCGATTTTAGTTAGGTTGTGACCGGGGTTAGTTTGGTAAAGATCGAGAACTTACTTTTGGGGTGCAGTTTCCTCTGCTTTATCGGTCGCCAGGTATTTTGCTCTTCTAATACCAAGGGTGAACGGCCAGGATCTCTCAAGAATACTCGGAAAGGTTGTATAAATCAATCGTGTTAAACACCAAAGTACACTTGTATATATATAGAAAAAATACCAAAACCTGTTTTATTATATATATATATATCCTTACATACACACTCCACTCGTTCACTCTCTACACACGAGAAATATACACGCGTTATTACTATCAGTTCTATTAATAAACTGTTGAGCCGTATAAAAATGCTTTGTAAGACACATGTTCGAGCGATCATAGATCCTACTCGTGTCACGCATCGAATACGACTGCTCGCCTACGATGGCGGGCTCTTCTTTGCCCGGTGGCGTTGCTCAGGGCCAGTATTCATGATTTCATGGATACCGGTCTTAAGGTATGTTCAACTACTTAGTTCCCTATCTAAGGACTTTTTCCAATCGCGACTTAACAAATTTTATCTCTATTTTTAACATTGTAAAGTCTGTCTGTACCGACTCACGTTTATTGTAATACCTAATTGTTTATTTAAATAAATTTTGCAACTTTTGAATTAACTGTTGTCTACTGTAATAACAAATTTAGTGTTGTTACCCGATATTCCTGCATTATAAAATGTTTGTTAACTTCGTATTTGAATTTTGAATTGTGAATTAAACTATGACCAAACAAATGTCTCACTTGTATAGGTATTGTTGTTTTGTTTTACTATGTGTCCGTTCTTAATTTTATTACCTAATTTTTTTGTCAAATATTAATACATCGGTCTCGTCAAAATGTGTTTAGTAAGTAAGTATGTGTGTATTGGTAAGTATGTGATCTCTTAATTATTACGTCTATGTAAATGTGTCCTTATTAACATGTGTTTTTCTGTTTCAGCTTGTCAGTCTGTGTCCGTACGTCCGATGGAGTGCAATATGTTTAATCGTCCGTGACAGGTAAGTCCAAATTTGTTTATCCGATCCGTTGAATTGCGATTGTTTTACCCAAACTACTTTAGTGGTTTAATACGCTTAAACAAATATTTCGCAACAAAAAGTATTATTCAATCATGTTACATGCGTTTTTATTCTACATCTTTACTAAACTTAATCCGTTACTTTATTCCAAGTTACTGTTGCCAATACCCGTTGTTGCGATCGTCTATGTAATAATAATAATTTGTAATATATAATCAAACACTACTACCTAACGCTTATGTCCAATAATTATACAACCCATCGTAATGAGTTTTACCATCTAAATTGCTCAAATAAGCAAAACAAAAACATTAACGAGATTGCACATCTTTTACGCGTTCTAGCGTACCGTTTGAAGTAAACTAAACATAACAAAACGAAATTAAATCTCTCAAATAAACTATCCAACTACTGTTTGAACCTGCAATATACATCGTGCTTGCGCACATGCCTATTGCACGTTCACACCATACTTCCTCAGTCACACGATCCTCAAACCAACCGGCTTGTTCCCGTATTGTTAACGCCCTTTGGTTTCGCAACATAGCGGCTACTTTGTTTCACGTGTGAACCCTTACCATAACCAATCTTACACCTTTTCTTTTGCAGGTGTCTACATACCAAATAATAATAATAATACAAAATAAAAGCAACTCTGCTGCTTGTGTGCAGTCTTAACTGTCAACCCATGTTGATACCTTTGTATCAACCTTTGTTCCAGGTAATTGTCCAATAAACTATAAAATGTTGATAATAATAATTATAATGCCTAACCTATGTATTTGTGTTTATATGATTGTGTACACGCTCGTTTGTTTAAATTTCAGCTTCTACTAGCTGTAATACTTCCTCGAGGATCTATTCTGCCCAACGAGTGGCCTCTTCTCTAAGCCGTTTCTTCTCGTGAGCTCTTTGTGCTTTCAAACTCCAGCTGCGTGTGATGTTCTCTTCGGTCGCCGTCTCATCAAATATCCCGTATATGGCACCGGGTGACAAGGTAACTTATCGATACTGATATTAGTAACGTAGCGCTAACTCGTGCTTTTTGGTACCTTGCTTGGAACACCGATTTTTAACAGTCGGTAACTTACCGACAGTGGTAAACGCTTAGGTATGGTAAAACGATAGTACTGGTAATAGTATCGACCTCAAGTGACAACTTCCTAACGGTAACTGTTACCGGCATGACTTATGCTACCGAACGCTTATTTTACGACCTAAGTTATTTTTCTTTGTTCACGATTCTATTCTGACTATATTTCATGAATACTAAAAGTTGATACCTTGTTCATTAAGAAAACGGAAGTGCTCAACCAATCAGATTGTTTCGCGACTTTTAAACTGGTTTTCTGAACGGCGTTTCAAGAAAAAACTACTTGACGTTACTTACAGAGGTTAAGAGAATTAGAATAAGCAATAAAATTTTTGACCAATCAGAATGTTTCTTCCTAGGCTGGCTGATCGATGAAATTACTTTTGCCCGAAACAATAGTTTAAACGGCGAACTCTTAACCGAAACTTATTGTACATGACTGTTACGTTTTACGAATTAGAATACCGGGTATTTGATTTTGACCAATTAAAATATTTGTACCTAGAAACCGACAAATCAGATTTTATTGTAAAATAGAACGGCTTAACACTTCTACGTTATTCAAAGCTATTCTACGTGTTAAAAACGATTTCAAAATGGGATTAGCGAAAAGTTATATTATAATACTACTGCAACAATAAAACTTGATTATATTGGCTCATAACTAAACTGTTTTGTCGTACAGACGGCGTCATTAATTCGAAGAATAAGCGCGGGGATTGGAGGGCAAGCAAGGCAGTTGCTCGTAGCGCCAACGGGCGCCGTACTAACTAACTAGTAGCAATCGGGTGTCCACAACTACGTCGTGTCGATAATGTAACTGCTCTTTCTTTCTATTTTCTTCTCAAAACGTCAAACTATTGGCCATTTCCTGAAAGTCTAACGTTGACAGATAACATGTGTATATATATATATATGTGTGTAATAAATGAAACTGTAATGTCTTCTGTATATGAGAAGAACGTATATTGTAAAAGTTTCGTTAAATAAATTGTATATTTAAAATTATATGTAGCCGCAAAATAAATATAATTCTCTTTTATTATTATTTTATTATATTATATCTATATATTATTGTGTATACGATTAAATATATGTAAAAATCAAAACATTAAATAATGAATAGGGCAAACTGTGCATAAATAAGAAGAAACAGATATATTATAACAAATAAAAATATGCCGAAANTTGAATAAACTTATGTCAGAGATAATAAAGTTTATTCATATAAAAACAATATCGCGGTGAAACAATTTGATAATATAAAAAAATAATTATATACATATATGATACATAACATAAATATACATAGGATAATATTATATACATATTATATATACAGATAATTTTTACTGTGATAAATATAATTATATACAAAAAGATATATGAATTGCTACATACAAAAATAAATGTATATAAAAATGTCGATTAATGTTTTCTTCTTAGGAGTGCCTGTGTCGAAGTAAATNGCAGTCTTTGTAAGTTTGCTGGTCAGAATCTATCCAAAATCCGCTACTTCTATGAAGAATTATATATATAAATTTTTTTTTTTGAAAAAGATGATTATATGTATAAGACAGTTTTTCCAGTATCGTTTTCTGTCAATAAACTAATAAATTTAACGCATACGTTTTAAATCTATCAAACGCAGATATGTGACGACAGATTGAAAGTCGAAAATGGTAAAATCTTAGAGAAGTGACAAATGTTTTCGGGATTTGCTGCCCCTTCGACGATGATGACAATTTCAACAATGGTAAAACATAGATTTGATGTAGTACGGTAAAATCTTGCTTTTCTCATGTTGTTTGCTTCCTGGATTTATTATTTATTATATATAAAGTTGTAAAACCTATAACCTATAACAAAATAATATTCAATTAGGTATATAATTAATTTCTTCTGTATGATTTCTGTGTCCGCGAGTGTTCCTNTGTCTGAATACGTTGGTTCCNCTGCGATAACTAGAATGCATAAAAACGCAACGTTTAATAAGCGCCTTGTCCGTAATCGTTGTCACTTTTTCAAAACTTTTTTCACGTTGCGATTTTTACGTTCATAGCGCCAATTTGCCGGACGCAAAAAAGCGGATCGCGATCGGATTAACTCGATTATACGGCAGTGACCGAAGATCGAACCGATGTTCTTTGAATCGCGGCGCGCAATGTAGAGACGAATGTCATTTGTTAATTTGTCATTTGATCATTTTATTGTCGTGCAATATGGCTCTAAGTGAAGTACATCGTGGTCGCATTAGTGGAATGTGGGAAGCTGGTCTCTCCTCAGAATACATAGCACAGCGTATCCCGTGCTCAATATCAAATGTTTATAAATGGATTGATCGATATCGAACCGAAGGAGAAGAAGGTTTAAAAGATAAGCAAAAAAACAATAGTAGACCGCGATCTACAACCGCAGAACAAAATATGGCCTTAGTTTGACAGGTAGATGTAGATCCTTTTCTTCCGGCGATGTCTTCTGTAAATGCATTGAATATGCCGATATCTGCATCAACAAGACGAAGGCGTTTACACAAAGCGAATATTCATTCATATCGTGCTGCACAAAAAATTGCCATAAACAACGGGCACATGGATAATCGTATTGCCTTTGCATTGCATCAATTACAGACGGCTACACCGAATGATTGGGATCGAACTATCTGGACGGATGAAAAGGTATTTTGTTCTGCGACTGATGGACGTTTACGTGTATGGAGACCACCAAATAGTCGACTCGATCCACACTACGTTCTTCCTTGCGAGCAAAGTGGGCGCATTACTTGTGCTATGTGGGGGTGGATCAGCTCACATTGTCCAGGAGAATTAACCGAAATATCGTTGCATATGAATGGCGCCGAGTATGTGGATATTCTGGAGAACGTTTTACTTCCCAGCGTTCGCAGAATATACCCTGAAGACGCTTGGCCGATATTTNGATTAGTTCAGGACAATTCTGCGGTCCACACTTCTCACATAGTTCAAGAATGGTTCGCCCAACATCCAGAAATTGAGGTTCTTGATTGGCCAGCAAAATCCCCGGATCTCAATTTGATAGAAAATATCTGGAGAGTAATTGTGAAATCGTAGATTCCTGATAATGAGAGAACACGAGAATCTCTGGTTGCGCACGCAATGAACGAATGGGAAAAACTGAGGGGTAGGCCAGAACTATTCACAAACCTAACTGCTTCCATTGCACGTAGATTAGACTCAGTTGTTGCACGGCAAGGATTATGGACCGGTTATTAAAACCATTCATATTAAAACGGTCCTTTTCAGGACCAACAACGTATTCAGACAGAGGAACACTCGCGGACACAGAAATCATACAGAAGAAATTAATTATATACCTAATTGAATATTATTTTGTTATAGGTTATAGGTTTTACAACTTTATATATAATAAATAATAAATCCAGGAAGCAAACAACATGAGAAAAGCAAGATTTTACCGTATTACATCAAATCTATGTTTTACCATTGTTGAAATTGTCATCATCGTCGAAGGGGCAGCAAATCCCGAAAACATTTGTCACTTCTCTAAGATTGTACCATTTTCGACTTTCAATCTGTCGTCACATATCTGCGTTTGATAGATTTAAAACGTATGCGTTAAATTTATTAGTTTATTGACAGAAAACGATACTGGAAAAACTGTCTTATACATAATCATCTTTTTCAAAAAAAAAAAATATATATTGTGACGTGA
>NW_018022594.1:20442-24992 GCF_002006095.1 Pseudomyrmex gracilis | reverse complement strand
TGTTTTCCCTTACTATTTTTACAGACCTCCTGAAATAATTGATGATATTTATCCTTATGTCCAAAAGTGTCGCTCCGCTTTTAGTGCGAATCCTTCCCAATTACCCCTGCATGATGATAGCTTCATAAATACAAACGATTCTGCAAATTTTGACGATAGTTTAGGTAACATTGTGAACATTATTGTCTCCTATGATATGGGATGGAGCAAACGAGGAAACGGAAGGAGCTATGATAGCCTTAATGGTTACGGCGCTATAATTGGTTTCCTTAGTGGAAAAATTTTGGATTTCTCCACTCGTAATCGTAAATGTAAAAAGTGCGATATGGGTAACCCAAGCACTAACCATGATTGTAGGAAAAATTTCACAGAAAGTGCTAAGGCAATGGAAGCTGACGTAGGTGCTGAATTAGTAAATCATAGCAATATTCTCAAAAAAGCAGGACTCAATGTCCGTATCTTAATTGGTGATGAGGATAGTAGNACTATCGCATCAGTGCGTCGCGAAAACTCACAACTCATATTTAAATTAGCTGATTCAAACCACATANAAAAGCATTTTCAAAATAACCTGTATGAACTAAAAAAAAGTTTTAAAGAGCTGACAAAAAAAGGCACAATTCTTCACATAATAAAATGTTTTACATTTGCGGTTGCCCAAAATAAAGGAAAAAGTATTGAGTTGGCGGCTACATTACGTAGTATTTCAGACCATTTGTTTGGTCATCATNAAAATTGTAGAAAGTGGTGTACACGCGAGTCCAAAAGCAACAAATCACAAACAGTTTTATTAAGAGATCCTCATCTTTACACTAAATTACGTGAATTGTTTTCAAAATATGCAAACAATGCAGCAAAATTGTCGGTTTTCGCTTTAAGTCAAGCAAACAAGAGTGTTAATAATATAATGTGTCACAAAGCTCCCAAAAATTACTGTTATTCTCTTAGCGAATCTAGCGATTATCGCTATTCAAGTACCGTATGTACTAAGAATGATGGTGAGAATTATTTATTGGATGTAGCAAAAAAGTTGTGCGTATCACCTGGTAAGCATACCAAAAACTTTGCAAGCAGACAAGATAAAATTAGACGTGAAAAAGCAAGAAAAACAAAATTGCCTTCTACAGAATGTCGTAGAAACATTTTGATTCAAAAGAGAACATTGTTACAAGAACAAAAAGAAGAGGCAGNAGGAACTCAATATAAATCTAATTGTGGGCTTGAATTAGATGCAGAAAGTTCATCTATTGATATTGATGTCTCACTTGTCGAAACTACGTCTCGAGATCTTGAAAAATCCCATGATGACTACAAAATTGTTTATTTTGATTTGGAAACATTAGGTTTCAGTAAAACTGCAGACATTTTGCAGATTGCTGCTATATGTGGGGAACATAATTTTTCACTATATGTAAATCNTACACAATCAATCACAGAAAGTGCATCTAAAGTCATTGGTTTAAACAATATCAATGGAGAATTGTTCTTGCATGGTACAAAAGTAGTTTCCATTCCTTCTCGAGATGCATTGTACTCATTTTTACAATATCTTCAATTATCATCTCAATTATGTATACTAGTTGCTCATAATGCGAGATTTGATATTTCACACTTACTCCGAGCTATAAAAAGTCATAACATGATAGACGACTTTAAAAAAATTATTGGTGGGTTTGCTGATTTGCTGGTTCTACTTAAAAAAAAGTTTCCTGATAGAAAAGGTCCAGGTTTATTTAAGCTATCTACATTAGCTCAAGATTTTCTGCAAAGAAATGATAACGAAAACTTACATAATGCTACGTACGATGTTGAAGTATTAAAAAATATTGTTTGTTCAACAATTTCGAAAGAANAGATATTTAAAAATACAAAATCTTTCGTAGCTTCATTGATGTATGAGACACAATTACAAAACAGTCANGTTATAGTTAAGTCTTTACATGTTTTGAAAGGTATAATCTCGGATGCAATGATTAAAAAAATGGCAACTAGTGGTATTACTTATAAAAAACTAAAAGCAATTTATACAGAAAATGGGGAAAAAGCAGTCGTCAAATTTTTATCTACAAACTTAAATAATAAGAAACCACGTGTCACAAAAAATAAAAAGATCTNAAATGCGATTATCAAATTTCTAAATGAAACTGAATGATTTCATTTCTATAATTATTCCTATTTTCTTTTTTATAATTTTATTTTGCTGTCTTTTTTTACGTTTCATTAATTTACAGAACGTTATTTATATATCGATTATCATAGTACAGTACAACGAAAATGTAACTACTACCTACATTTGCATAATCTCTATTTGATAAGAGCATCAGCAATCAACTAATAAACCAAAGAATAATAAATATTATTCATTATTAATATCACTTATAAGTTATTAATAAAGATTATTATAAAGATTATTATATTGTTGTCACAAAATATAGCTATTGTATTTTATGAATTATGTTAATTACACTTTGTTACATTTTAATGTACATAAAATCTGCTGTAAACGTCTGCTTTTAAATATATTTTTTAATTAACAATTCGTTTTTATGTACTTACACATTATTTTACACGTCTGTATTCCGTATGATGCTACGTCTGATTCAAGACTATCTTCGCACATAAAGCGCGCGTACATGGTTGCCACATCTTCGTAACCTNAAGTTAGCTACGTGTCGAATAGTGCATATGTTACGTACTTTGTTTAATCACATTTTCTAAACTAAGTGGTCAATAATTTTGAAACTTTTTTTATAATATTTATATATTTTTGCTCTATATCATATTCGTTTTTTATAACAATCTGAAGAATTGTATAAATGTTATAATTAAATATCTGACGTTAACTTGAGTTGCGTATATGCATCACGTGTTAAAACTGCACATTTTAAATACAATTATCTCAAAAACTAGATGGTCAATAAGTTTCTAATTGCATACCAACTAAGAAAGCACTTTAATTTACTTGTATTCCAAATTTTAGCACATTTGTAAGAAAATCATTTCGTGGAAGTACTACCTTAAAGCGGAAGCAAAGTTACAGATTTTTGATCGCCGTCCGGCCGTTTCGTTACAATCTGCGGCCGATTGTACAGAAAACTCCACGCACTTTCCGGTCACTTAAACTGATCGATAGGAAATTGGTACGAGCATCACTGGGGCGGCAATAGAGATATTTCCCGGTACAGTAACGGCGGACGCAATAACTCGAGAACAAGGGAGTGCAAACCAAAAAGTTAGAAAATAACAACCGACTACGCGACCGTTCGATATAAAACTCGTTAATCAGCAAGATAGTTGTGTTCGGCTTGTTACAATAATTTACAAAGCGCCAGTTGATCGTCGGTACGAGGCAATAGCTGCGCGGTCGATCGCGGCACGGTATAACAATCACAGCAAAGTAAAACACACAACAAGTCAACACGTAATTTACACACGAAATGCCGCTTGGCGCGTTACCGTATCTCCAGGGCTTTGATGTGCTCAAAAGAACACTCACTTAGCATGTCTAACCTAAAATGTCACCACGAAACCCCGTAAGGGACCGGCCCAGTGGTCTCGCGGCCTGAGTACAGTCGGCGTCAATGAATCGTTCCGTAGCCCCGGGAGCTAAGGGTAAGAGAAACGGTATTCCCTAGGAGTAAGTACGGCCAACGGGCGCCGCACTAACTAACTGTAGCAGGTTTTGATGAATTGACCAATTACAGTATTTACTGCTAGAAAATACCGTCCCTCTTACTCCTAGCTCCCCGCGTCCACGAAACAATTCATTGACGCCGACTGTACAGACACAGCAAACCCGGAATTTTCGAATTCGAATCCGCTTATCACCTAAGAATTTTTTTTGGCACGGTCTCTTTCAACAGAGTATATCGGTTTATCGGCGAATTTAATCGGGCCTCCAAAAATTAATTCGGGTGTGATCCCGAATTAATTTCCCTCCCACAAGACGATCATAGTCACAACGACTCGAGCACGAACCCGACACAGATAGGCACGCCCACTGTGAAAGAAGGCCGTGTATCGCGTAGTAGGGGCAAGTATAGTATTACAGTATAGTATTACCGTACAGTTTTCAAAGGTGGCCTATGGAAGTAATACTTTATACATATTTCTCCAAGATTTCGATATTGAATCTCTGTGACTAAGTTTAAAGAAAAACACTTGATATTGTAAAAAGTAACTATAAGCCAAATAGGACAAAGATTCCTCTGACACATTTATACTTAAAATAAAAAACAAGCTCCGTAAGGCCCGATTCTAGCCGCTGCCAAAAACTCGAAAATACGGCAAAGGACACGTTCTTGCCGGCATAAACAAAACGCGAAAGTAGCAACTAGCCTCGACACTAGACTTGAGCGACTGGGCTTCACGTAGACACCGTTTACTTACACACCGTTTGTTTGTACACAGAAAGATGCGCACCGTTCAATTAGACACCGTTCTAATGAGCACGTTTACTTAAAGTCCGTTCCGAGTTACGCATGAAACGCATAAAGTGCATTACTGCTGTGCGGGTGATACTCTATTGACCACAGTACGATTCGACACCG
>NW_018022594.1:16706-19571 GCF_002006095.1 Pseudomyrmex gracilis | reverse complement strand
CTGCTGTGCAGAGCTTTAAAATCGTTCCGTTTTGTCAATGCCTATGAAGTGCTTTGGTACTTCGGAACGATTTCCTGTGCGTCTGTGCGTTTTAAGTCGTTTTTGAGACCACGTTACAAGCAACGTTGTTGCATGATTGTTTGTGATTGTAACTACTATAAATATTCAGGTTTTGAAAAGAGGAGGGCCCATAAGGCTGGTTTTTGGCCCAATCAGAAAGTCATCAAAAACACGTGGAATACATTGTTTAAGACCATACCAATAAAATTTAGTCAATTTTAATTGAAACGGATACAATCGTACCCTACCTTTTTTATGAGAAGAAATGCGTTATGCACCCCCGTCCCGTGAGGATTTTGGCGGGAAGTGTGGGACTCGCATCTACTAAAACTCCTCAATGGCCTCCACCGGACTTTATGAGAGAGCCTGTGGCAGCCGAGAGGCTATTACATCACTAGGCCGCCCCAAGTCCCAAGCGTGCCCCCCAAAAACAACACTCTCACTCATCGTTGCCTTTGGGGTTGCGGCAAAAAAAAGAGCCATAGCCCTTCTCAGGCCGCCCCTCCCTGAGGACTTGTGCAATGGCATGTCAAGTTCCCCAATTTGTCACTCCAAGTTCCCGCCCTCCGTGACCGAAGTCAGGGTGAGTTAATACACTATATTTGTATTCCCTACCCGCGACCAAGCAGCCCCCTAGAGGCTAAATCTAGGGGTCATGCCCGAGCCATGACCTCTCCACCTCGTGCCCGGGGATCTGCCCCCAAGCAGAGCCTATTTTCTCGACTTGGAGGACTTGGGTCTCGGCCTTGTCTAGTTGTGAGGGGGAGGACGAGTCTTCCCCTCTCTGCCGCTTGGGGAAGGGCTCCTTGATGAAGCTTCCTCTCGAATCCGGCACCTTTTGTGCCGCACCTCTGGACGGGCAAGGGTTAGCAACCTTGCAATCTCTGACCCCGCCCGAACTTCTCTTGGGAATGGAGGAAGGCACCGCGCCGTCACCTCTTTTTCTTCCCTCAGTCTCCGGTTTCTCTCGGGAGCCGGAGGTTTCCTTTTCTGGAGCCACAGCCGCAATGGCCTTTTCCCGTCACCCGCGGCGGGCTCCGTCGCCCCCGCGCGCACCGAGAAGTTGGATGGGAGGGATGGATCCTCCCATCCCTCACCTTCCTCAGACCAGGCTTTTCTCCGGAAAAAGGTGGTGAACCCCCTCTCCATCTTTCTCCTATCCGGAGGAGTCCTTGTCGGACCCGGTACTTCGGGCCCGCCGCTTCTTCCTCTTCTTTTTTGGGGAGGAGGCAGAGCCCGTCCCCTTCCCACCCTCTTTGCCACCAGATGGCAGCGGAGGCGCCGGCACAACGCCGCTGTATTTTTTCTTGGGATTGAGGCGCAACTCGCGCCACCCATCCGGTGATTAGATGACTGCCCCCGGCTCGCACCCAAAATGCACTTGGGGGCAGCTCTACAAGTTATAGCGAGATGGCCACCCTCTCCGTAACGGTAGCACGCTGCGTTCCGGTTCTCGCCGGAGCACATGCGCGCGACGTGCCCGTATTCGAGGCACCGGTAGCACTGCATGCGCCGTGCTCTCAGTGCCTCGACGAGGAGGTCGAACCAATCCACCATACTCCTCTTTGCTCCCACTACCTTCCGGGCTACCCGCAGGGGCATACGGGCCCACAGGATTCCGTATTTGGTGGGGGAGAAGTGCACCAGCCCAGTACAAACCTCACTGAGCTGGTAACCGCCGGCCGTCTCCAAAGCGGCGGCGACGTCTTCTGCGGTGAGGGGGGCACCACGTCCCTTACACGCATCTCTGCGTGCTTCACGTGACGGGTGAACCGTATCTCCCCTCTCATTCCCAAACACTTTGAATACCCTCTTTACAAAAGCATCCGCCTTCACAGCTCCACCAGGCCCGGGGACCTAGAGGAGCATGCCTCCATTTGCCGTCCTCTTAATCCGGAGGCCAAAAATACTGACCTCCTGAAGGTCGACGGCGACAGCCGCCTTACGCATGGCGTCAGCATAACTGCCGTTCTCCTCCATCGAAAGAAGAACAGCAGCCCCACTGGGGAACCGACTCAGCTTCTATTTCTCCGCCCTCACGCGCGCCCACGGAAGCTGTTAGAGGGCGCCGTATCTTGTCCGTAAAGGGATCTCTCCCTTTCCCTCGCGCATTGCGTCCTACCATCGTCGCCTAGGTGGACGGGGCGCGCTCGGTAGCAGGACCGCTAGGAGCCAGAGAAGCGAACTTTCTCTTACTAACGGAGAGTATCCGTCCCTCCAACTCCTCTCCTATTTTGTCCGCCAATAAGACACATCGCTCTTCCGGGAGGTCCAGAGGAGCATCAGCTCCTGGGGGAACGACGACCCCCTTCTCCGGTCAAATTCCCAGGAGCACTTCTTCGGGGTCGCGGCGGGCCCCCTGATGGGCCAGGCCGGTGCCGCGACCGACTCCTGCAGGCCCAGAGTGGGCTCACCCACCTAAGTCCCGCAGTCGGCCGACTCGCGTCTGAAAGCCTCCGCCAAGAATCCCTTGGCGTAGGCGTCGTCTAACATTTCCCGGATTTTTTTATACCGGGAAACCGTAATACGGGCCGCCTCCTTGGAGAGCCGGAGCTTTTCCTCACGTAAACGCTCTTCTTTAAGCGCGTCAGACCGCCCCTACTCCGGCCTCGCCGACTCCGCGGAATGAAAGGAGAAGGCAACTATGCCCTCTGCAAGTCCTTTCATCGTGGCCGCCACATCTTTCAGGATCTCCTCGTACCTCCCGAGATTCTTGGACGTGGTGGCCACCTTCAACACAGCCTCCGCGGCTGAGTGAGTCTTTTGGATCATCTCAGCCGCGGAGAAGACCGGCCCCGGAAGGCT
>NW_018022594.1:14436-16055 GCF_002006095.1 Pseudomyrmex gracilis | reverse complement strand
CCTTAACTCAACGGTGTCTCTCCAACACCGGTCCGCCAGCTCGAGTACCGCCTCCGCCCGCTTCGCAGCCAGTAAGCGTTCCTCGGCTGCGACAAGCCCGAAGAATTTGCCGGCAGTCGGCGGTCGGCCCCTTCCCTCAGTACTCCTACTGGTACTGGGGGCTGACGCGGTGGTGTCCTCTTGCACCTCCATGATGTCCGAGTCCCCGGATGGCGGTGGGGACCCGAACACGCCGGCAAATTGCGGGACACAAGAGCGTTCCCTCGCCGGCCTCTTTTTCTCGTCTCCCTTAGGGGTGACGCCTCCTGCGTCCAACCTCGTAAGGGGAACATGCGCCCCAAACATACGCCGCGCGCCAAGCGCAAGCACGTCCGAGCGCTTCTTTGCAGTAGCTTGTTCTGCTACTGCCCCTGCGGTGCAGGCAGTGGGTAACCCATGGCGCGATGACGACATGGGGGAACCTGGGACGGCAACACCCCCACGCCGGGCCCAGAGTGTCCGATCACTCTGGGCCGGTAAGTCTAACTCTTTTGAACTACTCATCATTGTTGTCAGAAGGGTGGTTTAATTTCGGGGGTTTCCTTCTTTTAGGCCGGCTGCCCACACAGAACTAAGGAGCCCGGCCTGCCCGGGTGTGCTCTTGGTCTGACCGCTCTCCGTGGACCTGTTCGGCAAGTGTGGCCCTGCCATAAACCGAAGTTTCCACCGGTATAGCTCCACGGATCACCACGGCACTCAAGCTCCTTTACCACGACAAGGTGGCACACCCTCGGAGGGAACCTCTCCTATTTTTCCTATACCTAGCTACGTCCACTTCACCACTTCCATATTTTGTGAATAAGAAACGCTGACAAATAGGATTTAATGCTTCACAAATAAACAGTTTTGGGTTAGTTGAGCATTAGTCAATCGTAGCTCACATCATTATGCTCGCCTCCTTAGATCTCCCAATGCTTTTTACCCCCCACTATACCGCCTTATGTTTTTGCAAGTAAAAAATGGTCAGAAAAATGACTTTGTGTATGTGAATATCTATTTGTTTTCGGAAGTCATTTTCTGTGACCAGTTCTCATTCGCAAGAACTTAAGGCCATATTGTGAAGGGTAAAAAGAATGGGAGATCCAAGGGAGGAAGCATAGTGATGTGAGCTAGGATCGATTCACTAATGCTCAATTGGCCCAAAACTGTTTATTTGTAAAGCATTAGGTCGTATTTGTCAGCGTTTTTTACTCACAAAATATGAGGGTGGTAAACTCGACGTAGCTAGATATGGGAAAGGTAGGAGGGGTACAAATGTATCTGTTTAGGCTAAAATCGACTGAATATTATTGGTATGGTCTGACACAATGTATTCCACGTGTTTTCAATGATTTTCTGATTAGGCCAAAACCCCGCCTTATGGGCTCTCCTCCTTTAGATTTCTTTAAAATTTATTGGTTCTCCCAGAAGTAGTGAAAGTGACTTCGCGCTTATATGTTTCAAAAATATACAATATGCCAATGAAGAAATTTCATTGTAATATCTTTGGTGACGCTTTTAAATAAAAACGTTGAAAGCAATGATTCCGAATCAACCAATACTGAAAATAAAAATGATATTGAAGACATTTCTAGTAACAT
>NW_018022594.1:12176-14196 GCF_002006095.1 Pseudomyrmex gracilis | reverse complement strand
TTTTATGCTAATATATATTCTATTTTTTATCCTATGTCATTGTATAGTTATTTCTGACCGCGCCAAGTACAGTTACGATTACACCCGTGCCGTATTACACAAACATAACCGACCGTCTATCCAAACCGAACACACCGCGGCCACGAGCGCTGCCGCACCAGACCGCGCTGGCGCAACGCACACCGCACACCGCCCCCCGGACAAGACTTAGGCACCTGCCGGGTATAAAAGGCGGTCGAAAACCGGTCCAAGCACCATTCCTTTCCTATTCCTCCTGCTGCCGAGGTGCTGACTCGGAAGCATTCCTAGGCCGCCGAGGTGCTGACTCGGGACCGACAACTTGCCCTGCTAGGGACTCTGTCCGATCACCGAGGTGTTGACTCGGGATCACCACTTCCTTCCTCGCCGAGGTGTTGACTCGGGAGGATACCCAAGCTCCTAGCCTCGTGCTCCAAGGAGTTGACTCGGGCACGCCGACAATCCCTCCGAGGTGTTGACTCGGGTAAGACCGATCCTCCCTTCCGAGATATTGACTCGGAAGGAGTCCTAACCGTTTCCTCCTGAAGGAGTTGACTCAAGGGAACCCGTTCTTCCTCTCCGAGGTGTTGACTCGGGAAATTCCTGCACCCACCGTGCTCAAGGCGTGGACCTAAGCACACCGACCGTCCTCCCCCTTGGAGGCCTTGACCCGGGGGAAAACCGACACCAGATACCGGCTCGGCAACAAAGCGCTCACGCGCAACCTCTCCGACGGCGCTACCAGCCCAAGGAGTAGAACGGCCGTTGTCACTGCCACACCAATAGCCGCTCACGTCGGCCCACCAATAGCCGTTCTCACGGCTACCGACACAGCCGTTTTTACGGCTTACCGACAGCCGTTCTCACGGCTTCTGGGAACATCCCTCGCCGGAATCGCGAGACCGATCTGACGACTCCGCGTCCGCCAACGAACATCCGCCACCTCGTAGTTAGTAANAGCCCCATCGATGTACATAGTCGTGCCTCCTCCCTCTTAGTAGATAAGTTACCGATTCAACCGTCCGTAGAAGCTAACACGAACCAATCTGCGGCCGTGAAACCATCACCTCGCAAGGGCAAAAGCCCCGTAATCCTACGATCGCGTATAATTACCTAACCTTTGTAAAATCATAAAAATTACTCAAGAATATAAGCTCAGTTCATTACAGCATAAACCAAACGTGTCGCAATCTTTCCCTTCCCCTCTCCCGAATCCTGGTCTGATCAAGCTGTCCGGCAGGCGGAAGGCCGGGCAAGCCGCGCGTACCACGGCGGCTCCGTTACAATGTGTGATTCTACATTACACTAATACTATATTTAAAGAACATNTTAGGATTAGGTTAGGTTAGGTTGTGACTAGACGGATGAAGAACTTGCGTGAATAATACGGTTGCCTACTTTTCCCTTCTAAGTAGGAAGGAAATTTATCGTCTGTTTTTGTTTCAGGGAACGGACTCACCGGACTGATAAACATACGCAGACCTCTGGATCCTTTCCTCCCGGGAACCAAGTTGTAATATTCCGCTCAGCTCAAAGTTTATCACCGAGATGAACAGGTAAATACGTGAACAAATCACTACACCAGAGTTTTAAGTATATTAACAAAATGTATATTTCACAACATTTATTGATTATGACACCATGTGTCCGTCAAGAACAATAGTAGCACTTTGTGTATACAACAAACTTATTTATGCGATTATTTTATTTGAGTGAGCACGGTTATTTTGACACCCGTTTTTTACAGCAGCAATCTGCTTGTTTAGGATCTTGTTCTCTAGAGTGGCATTCACTTAGACACCGTTCAATTGGACACGTTGCAATTAGACACGTTGCAAATAGACACAGATTTTTAGACACGGTTCAATTAGACACGGTGCATTTGGACACGCAAGAAAATGCGCACCGTTCATTTAGACACCGTTTAAATGCGCACTGTTCATTTGTACACAGAAATATGCGCACCGTTCAATTAGACACCGTTCACTTGCGCACCGTTCGT
>NW_018022594.1:2237-6291 GCF_002006095.1 Pseudomyrmex gracilis | reverse complement strand
AACGGTGCGCATTATTACGGTGTCTAAATGAACGGTGCGCATTATTACGGTGTCTAATTGAACGGTGCGCATTTTTCTGTGTACAAACGAACGGTGCGCAAGTAAACGGTGTCTAAGTGAACGGTGCGAATATTTCTGTGTACAAATGAACAGTGCGCATTTGAACGGTCTCTAAATGAACGGTGCGCATTTTCTTGCGTGTCCAAATGCACCGTGTCTAATTGAACCGTGTCTAAAATTCTGTGTCTATTTGCAACGTGTCTAATTGCAACGTGTCCAATTGAACGGTGTCTAAGTGCACCGCTCCTTGTTCTCTACTGGCGCCGGCGTGTCTTCTCTTTTCTCGAAGGCTCGCTTCCCCTTCTTGGTACTCACGCATGCGCACCTTAGTGTGTTACTCACGTTCAACACAAAGTGAGGGCCTCGGTAATTGTAGCCCAAATCTCATCACGCCTCTAACTTCTTACAGATACCTAGCAGTACGATATCTCTTCAACAATTAAGATTCTATACTTAAACCTTGCACGCACATGCAGTTGCACAGATCTTGTGAATTGTTGTCGAAACTTTTACAAACGTTTCTTCTTCCACCGGACTATCGTTGTGTACAATATTACCAACAATTAAACTTCCTCGCCTAACATAGGTACTCTGTTACTCTGTTGGTTACTTTGAAACTTAACCCAAGCAATTGTTGCTCAAACTTTTCTAACTACTTAATGTACTGAACAACAATACACTTTAAAAGTTTCGCCAACAAGTCACACTAAAAACTTTTACTAACTGCATTGCTTTCTGTTTCAGGTGGAGTCACCGTTGGATCCGTTATCCCGTTAGACCACATTAGGTAAGTTGATAAACTTTTAGTACTTTAACTGTAGTTACAATTCAGCTAGATGACCTTTCCAAGCAGGATTCGCACACACGCCAAATCTCTTTAACAACTGACTTTTCTTGCAGGGTTAGGACATTGCTGAAAGAGGCATTGCACTACAGGTAAGTCCTTAACACTTTAATAGTTAAAAAGCTCGGTGCGATGTTTCCCCGCACAAAGATTACTACGCACGCAGAGTATCGCTGACAATTACAATTTTGACCTTAGTTTCAGTTGAAATTAATTTTCCGGAGTCACGGCACCCGACAGGTTAGTATCGCGAAATTTTAATTGTAGGTAAAACTTGCACTATTGTTTAGACTATGAAAGATCTATCACACGCAATATCCGCAACAATTAATTTCTTCGCCTTTCAAATGGAGATAGTCCCGGATGGTTTGACTTTAGGTAAGTACTAATCTTATAATTGTGGCCGCAAGTGTCACGGACGTTTCCTCAACCAAAATCAGTCACACAGGCTAAGTATCGTAAACAATTGATTTTTTATCCAGATGGACCATGACCTAACCGTTGCTTCACGCAATGGGTTAGTACACTCAATTTCAATTGTAGACGAAATTTACTTGATCGCTTGACTTGTCAAAAACTAACGCACTCGCAAAACCCCAATAACTAAAATTTTTACTTTTTTCTTCTCGGGCTATCCCGTTTCCAGGTCACGCACTAAACCGTGGTTAGAATACCCGGCTGGAGTGAACATTACGTTCACACTCCCCGCTTACCTTTCTTCTGTTATCATTATCTTACCACTCCCTCATGCGTAGAGTATCAGTCACAATTCGGGTTACNTAAGTCCGAACAGTGTTTTGTTAAAAGTGTTCAAAAACTAGCTTTTTCAATTGTGGCTCATACTTCACCAACCGATTTTACTTTAAAAGTTCAATTACTTATCAAAGTTTGACCGACAATTCTTACTTAGATGTTTTTACTAACTNTTTTTTCTGTTTCAGGTGCCTGCCGTACTGACCTCCAAATAAAGCGGACCAACCCGGACATCGTGGGACAATGAACCAGNTAAGTATCAACACTAATTTCTTTCAACAACTTAATTGTTCCTCTTTCTTTCAGAAACAATCCTCCAATGAGTGATTAGCAAATCGGTGCAGTCACTCTGACTTTTAGGTAANTTAGTTTTAGATCCTTATCTAACTTAACATACTTAACTTTTATCATTTTCAGAATTGTNGGTCAAAATTTGTATCCACGCTCAAAACACGTGAAAAAGCCAACTCTAGGCGTTCTATCAACAATTAAAAAATTATTCCTTCCAATTACTTCTGATATTGCTAAATGTCAGTTTGGCGAGCAGTTTCTCCTAATAAGGCTACTCTAAAGAAACTAAAAGAACTACTTGTTTGAGTACACATACTTACTGANCATTATACACCCCGATGACAAATCTAACAAACAACATAAAACAAACTTATACATATCGGATCCGTCACTCGCTTTGTTAAAAAAAACAAAAAATTAAACGTCTTCAATTATACTGTATCTTGACTTTCATTCTTTTTATTCGGATTCAGGTTGGANTCCTCGGCTGCTTTTCTTTCTGGCTTGCCCTTGTCAATGCGGCGTTGAACAGCACATCCGTTTCTGACTCCGGCTGGCAAAAAACTGGGCTCAAAGTCGCTGGGGCCACTTCTCCGGACGCGGGGATACCCCTTCCGGACAACAATGACAAGGTTAAGTTAGCATTTCAACATAAATATTATTAATTTATTAAGTTGGCATACACTCACCTGCAAAATTAAGGGCCACCTAACTTTAGCACAACTTTTTAACAGTTTTTAATAGCAGATAACACTGCAAAAAATCAACATATCAAGATAAATAAAAATTCAATTTTATGCTTAAACATTCCTCTTAACAACCAAAAACTTAAACTTGAGTTACAAACAATATTTTACAAACCGGCGGCTATTGAAGATAGACTGTAAAAAACGGGAAGAAAACTTTTGTCTTTAAACTATTGCATTACTCAGAGAAATCGATTGCCTGGCACAAATTGTGAGTGTTGAAGGTCATGTTTTTCCACACAAATCTGTACTTAAAACATTTTTTTACGATTCTTTTGACAAAGTTATACATACCGTTTTAAAGAGAAATAGGCAAGAAGAAATAACAAATTCGAGTACCAGTATTTCTCAACAAATAAACAAATTGTTAAAAGGTAGAGGAGGTGATACGCATTAATAAACACATACAAACACGCGNTACACGTACACACACATTACTCACGCGTGATACACAAATGTTACTTACAAATTTTTTCCCATTAAAAACCGCACATTTTTTGTATATCATTTTATTGTAGGAAAATAAAAAACGTTAAAAATTAGAGTTTAAACTTTACTTTTGTTTTTGAAAAAGTTTTTCACGATATTTTATTTCTGAATTACAAATTTTAAAGAAAAAGTTGTTTATTCCTTTTTTAAACGGTATAACGTTGTTGCAAAAATTGTAGAAAAATGTTTCACATACGGATTTGTTTGGAAAATGAATTTCACAACGCATACAATTTTGTATCATGCAATCGATTCCTCTAACCAATGCAACAGTTTAAAAACAAAAGTTTTCTTCCGGTTTTTCACACTCTATCTTTAATAGCCGCCATTTTGTAAAATATTGTTTGTAAGTTTAATTTTTTGAATAATATTTTAAAGTTCGTGAAAATTCAACAAAGTATATAAAGCCAATACAAGCCGTTCACAGGATGTTGAGCGGAAACTTGTACGTGTATATATATATACAGGGTGAGTCATCTGAATCTATCACCTCCAATAACTCTTTTGTGTGGCCAGAAATAAAAAAAAGTATCATATAAAAGTTGTAGGGTTTCGAGGGAAAACCAAAATGGCGTACCTTTCAACTTTTGATTTTGACCGAAAGTGGGTTACTTCAACCAAAAGTGGTTTTTTTAAAATGGAAACACTCTTTTTGACACCGGAAAATGAAAAAGCGGAAAATTTTACGGTCAGATATAACCTTGGCTATTTTAAAATTTTCAAGATGATAAACGAAGATGGCGGACAAAAATTTTAGTCAACCGATTTGCACCAAATTAAGTTTACGAGGATTTTTGGGTTGCTGATCACGAATCTAAAGTCAGATTTGCAAAATTCAAATTGGCGGATCCAAGATGACGGACCAAGATGG
>NW_018022594.1:0-1397 GCF_002006095.1 Pseudomyrmex gracilis | reverse complement strand
AAAATTATGTCTATTTACAGTTCCATTGCTACTGAAAGTTGCCTCATCCGAAAAGAGTACGTACCGGAAAAAGTTTTCATCTTGTTGGATCATTTGCAGAGCCCATTCACAAAAATTTACACGAAGTAAGTAATCATTAAAATTCAAATGTTGCGTTAACGTTATGTGATATGCATGACATTTTCCAGCCTTTAATATTCTTGCAACTGTTCGCTGAGGTATGCCAACTTCTCTTTCGATTTGACGAGTGCTAATATGACAATCGAGGTAAATTTTCGCTAAAATGGTTATAACACGATTATCATTAACATCATATTCATGATGTCGTGATCGGCGAACCATAGACCCATCACTTGCTCTCTGCGTAAGGGTTTCAATGGTTACCTTAGTTGGATGCCTTCTATCAGGATAACGTTGAGCATACAGACGTTCAGCTCTCGAAAAATTATTCCTTTATTCCCCCAATATTTTGATCATGTCCACAATTTTGTTTGGTGGGTAGGCTGTCATATTAAAAATAAGAAATTACCTGAGTTCTAAAAGTATTGATTTCTCAATAGATACAAATAAGCGGAGATATCGTTGCTATTTAAGCATTCACGTTTGCTTTATGATTGCAGGATGATAGTCATGGTCATAGCAACCTAGCGGAAGAGCTACATACAAACTAATCGCGCATAACTATGAATGTCTGAAAGTCAACCGATTTTCACCAAATTTTGTACACGGGAGTTGGTGGGGTTATAACACGATTATTATTAACATCATATTCATGATGGTATCGACCTATGCATTTAAGAAAATGGACGGAATTTCGAACAGTTAATTCGCTAAGTGTACTACTTAGCAAATTAACTGTTTGAAGTTACAAAGTAACTAAATAAAGCACCCCGATAGTGAGAGGCAAGGGGACTCACGTAAATAAAGCACCCCAATAGTGAGAGGCAAAAGGACTCACGTAAATAAAGCACCTCAAAGGAAACAAAAAACTACCACGTCCACGCCGTTGTCCCTGGGTAGTGCTAAGAGTAGTAATTTCTATTAATTGTGGCTAAAAATTTCGTCCGCCATCTTGGTCCGCCATCTTGGATCCGCCATTTTGAATTTTGCAAATCTGACTTCAGATTCGTGATCAGCAACCCCAAAAACCCTCGTAAACTTAATTTGGTGCAAATCGGTTGACTAAAATTTTGTCCGCCATTTTTGTTCGCCATCTTAAAAATTTTAAAATAGCCAAGGTTATATCTGAACGTAAAATTTTCTGCTTTTTCATTTTGCGGTGTCAAAAAGGAGGGTTTCCATTTTAAAAAAACCACTTCCGGTTGAAGTAACCCACTTCCGGTCAAAATCAAAAGTTGAACGGTACGCCATTTTGGTTCTTCCTCGAAACCCTACAA
>NW_018022593.1:11645-25401 GCF_002006095.1 Pseudomyrmex gracilis | reverse complement strand
TCGAATCGTACGGTGTCGAATAATTTGGTGTCGAATAAATCTGTGTCGAATCGAGCGGTGTCGAATCGTACTGTGGTCAAACGGAACACGCCCCCAGTAAGAGTCTACCTTCCCGGACAACTTTCCCCTAGATCCCTCTGGCCGTACTCGCATAAACACGGCTTAAGCCCCAAACTGCACCTAAGCGCCCTTCCTGCTGCGCCGGCCGCTCCCCTCCACTGCCTCTCTTAGCGAGCTGGCCCCGACTCCTTCACTCTGAGCCAAGCCGAGCGCAGTTCTCTCCTGGACCTCGAAGCAGTCAGTCGAATTCTCTCTAACTCCAACCAAGTGGTCATTTCTTACTACATCCCGACATACAACGGGTCTACCTCCAAATTCCATCCTGACGAGCGGGTCCACTCCACAGCAATTCATACTGCGCTAGAATCTAGAAGAAACTTTATTGTAAGTTATTTTACATCTTTTATTGCTAATTCCATAATATTTCAATACCATATTAATTAATTCGTTCCATATTCGAGTACTCTGTTTGTCTTATTCGCACTCGAATATTCAGTAAATATTATAACACAAATATATATAGAAGTGTATTTAATCGTTTGTTAAAAGCTTGCTAAGTACATTGTCACTTCGAGTAATATAGTAATTGCACTCGAACCATTATAACAACGACTGTACTTATTATATAAATGATTGCTTTATTTAAAATATACTACATATGTTATTACATTATAATCTCAGTCGAGTTGTTTTCCTTATTCAGTCTTATTGTATCTAATTTAACATACATTATATATATATATATATATCCTTATTGCTATTATTAAATCCCTAATTCCAGAGAAGAAGCGCTGAACTGCGAATCTTCTTCACCCTGGTGCTCCAGGAACGCGCTAACCTGCGCATCTTGAGGCATTTTCCTTTCTTTCCTTTGTTCACGGCATCGCCGCGTCCCCTTGGCGTGGGTACCGCCATTTTGGAGGACACCGCGTCCCCCGACAGAGTGGCGCCGACCGTCCAGACGGTCGACTCAAGTGTTCTGTTTGCGACCGAGAGAAGGAACGCGCTGACCTGCGCATTCCACTCGAGGTACTAATCCACTGTTTTCCTTGCAGATATAATATAAAACAGTGCGCGTTATTAAATTCGTGACATAAATTGTTACTAATTAATTTTCCCGGCAATTGTAGATGCCAAAGAGAACCAAACGCGGTATCAGATCCGGGTGGCGAGCTCATCGGTGGCGTCGTGTTAAAGCGTGGGTAGCAAGCACCGTAAACCAACCGCCTTGCGCTAGAGACGTCGGATATCCGGTGATTCTTTCAAACGAAGTGTTTAAACACAAAGTGCAAATTTGGGAGTATAAAGAACTGATTTGCGTCGATACGTTACATTGGTTTTACACGGCCACGTTACCTGTAAACGATCCAAGATTTTACGTGTATCAAGAAAAGCTAATGTGTAAATTCATTCCTGCTCCACCTGTAATAACAATCGAATAAACAGATGTGCATAGGACAACCTCTACCTCCCGGAGAACCCGGCGAATTCATTGAACTTTCCTCCGCATACGATCACTGGCAGAAATATAACCTAGGTCGTTGCCGCACAGTGGTTTTAGCGTATAGATATAACTCCAGTGAGGGTATTTATTGTAGACGGTGTGCTTTTCGACCGGAAATTTACTCACTCTGCGAGGCTCTTTTCAGTCACGGCGTCGCGATCGGAACTCAGTCAACCGCCGTGGCGTGTTCTAATTGTCAGCGTAATCTCACAACTTTCAAACGCGTTAGTGAGTGTGCCTCGTGCCACAACGCGTATTTAAATTTCATTGGCGTACATTCTGACGATTTTTACACGTTACTAGATCCCACGGTTTATATTTATCAGGGCAGTCGTGTTTAGTAGAGCCGTCTTATACTTTCCGAGGTTTTTATGTGCGGACCACAATCGTATCGCACCCGACAGCTATCGCTCCCGTCTCTCGACTTCATGCGCCGATTTACAATTACCCGCTGTAGACAGGCGTTAGTATTTTACTTAGAACCTCCGGCAAATTCGTGCGAACCTTCGTATATCCTGCGCGAGCAGTGTAACGATACACGCTTTCCCACACATATCCCTAGAGTTCTTGGTAACCACGGCTTCGAAATAGGACGACGTCGCGCAGTCCGACGCTGTCAGATTTGTTACCAAAACCTAACCCGCCATCGCGTCGTGTTAGATTGTTCAGAGTGCCTCGAACAATTTTCGTATTTCGTCGAGCGTCTTAGTCTTCATGCGGTAAGTTTCTACGACTTGCACGACCCAACCGTCGTTGTATGGTCAGGAGATCGCGTGTAGTTGTATTTTCCTTAGAGTTCTCTTCAGCTCCTTTCAACGAGTGCCTTGCCGCAGGCTATCCCGGGTCTTGTACCTAAAATAGCGGTAGGTCCACGAGTCATAGGTCCGAGTACTAAGTTCCTTTACGTTTTCATTATTATTATTTTGTTTCTTAGCCGCGACCGACCGGGACGTAACATATAACACTTATTAAATTTTAAATAAATTCATTTTTTTCGTACTCAGCTTTGATTACACTGGCACTCACTCGCGATTTCCTAAGTCTTTACGAGCAATGCTCTGATGGGCAGAGCCTCTGGGCGCGACACTATTCTAGACGATTCTACCGTTTCCGCCCGGACACCGGCTTATATCCTCGAGTCAATCACTCTGTGAGTGGCCGAGGAAAACCAGGCGACATCCGGCCTTCGAAAAGTGCAATGCAAACCATTGCATCTTTTCGGCTGCACGTGCGACCTTCGACCGGTGCGTCCTTGCGCACGCGGTCGCATATCGCCTTGCGACTGCTGACTGGACATCCGCGCCGGATTTCAGTCGTCCGTTTAAAGTAACACTAAACCCAGTAACCAAACCCCGAATTTAACCATACCGCTTATTACGCAACACTTAATACATTAACTTAATACATAATTTATAACAGTATATTACCGACCATGGTATATTACCGACTATGGTACATTACCGACCATGATATATTACCGACCATGGGAAATTACCGACCATGGTATACTACCGACGATGGTACATTACCGACCATAATATACTACCGACCATGGTACGTTATCGACCATGGTAATTTTCAAGGCTGGTAATTTACTATTGTAATGATAAAATGAAAAAGAGAAATAGAAATAAAACTGGATATATATATATATATATATATATATATATACTAATAGTTAATAAGTACTTAAACATCTCTGTCCACGAATGTAACACGTTGCTTCTTTACGCGTTAATTGTGTCAATGGTTTTGCTATTTTTGAAAATTTATCACTAAATTTGCGGTAATATCCGGCAAAACTAATAAATGCTTGCACGTCTTTTAATTTTTTTAGTAGTGGAAAATTTTTTACCGCGTCTATCTTGGACGGGTCGGGTAGAATGCCGTTTTCCGTTATGATATGTTCTAAATACGTGACTTCTTTTTTTAGAAATTTGCATTTATCGGGTTGTAACTTTAACTTATTTTTTCTTAATCGTTTTAATACTTTGTTTAACCGGTTATTGTGTTCATTTAAATTTATCCCGTAGATCACGATGTCGTCCAAGTACACAAAGCATTTAACACCTTGCATCTCTACCAGTACCGTGTTCATTAATCTTTGGAACGTGGCGGGTGCGTTTTTTAGTCCAAATGGCATTTGGTTATATTTGAAATGCCCATACAAAGTAGAAAATGCCGTTTTTTGCTTATTTTCCTCGGCCATAGGTATCTGATGATACCCCGAGGCAAGATCTAGTGTGGAAAAATATTTCGCATTTCCTAGCTGATCTAGTATATCAGTTATATTAGGAGGTGGAAATGAGTCTCCTACGGTGACGTCATTCAGTTTTCGGAAATCGATTACGACGCGTAACTTTCGTACTCCGGACGCGTCTAGTTTCTTCGGTACTACTAGTGGCGCGTTTCACTGACTCGTGCTATGTTTAATTAAACCGTTTTCTAACATTTCATTTATCTGTTTATCTACCTCTTGCTTGTGTTTGTCAGGTAGTCTATATGGTCGTACGTTTATCGGTCTGCAGTCCGTTTTCGTCGGTATGTAATGCGATACCGCGTTGGTGCAGGTCAGTGTTTCTCCCTGGAGATGAAATACGTCGCTATATTCCTCGCAAATCTTTTTTAAACTTTTTTCTTCTTGATTTAAATGTTGCATGCGCAATGAGGGTTTCACTATTTCTTGTCGCTCTATTTCGGATTTTTCTATCTCTACCTTGGCAACCTGTGCCTTTGCTTCTTGCGTATCTAACTGCAATTTCTCTAGCGTTACATGTGGCATTCGCATTTTCACTTCTTTTTCCGTGGTGTTTATCACACTCACGGGGCACACATTGTTTTCGGGTTGCACTAAGCAACTNCCGATAAAGATTCCCGGCTGTTCTTCTTCCGTTTGCACGACACCCACGTGATTCACGTTTGTAAATGCCCGTATTATTGTCTCGCACCGCGGTGGTAATGTTATCGCGTGATATGGATACAAGACCATTGAGTCTTTTCCAAGTATTATTTTTCCTTTTTTTTTCCTTGATATTTTTTAAGAAAATCGTTTCCTAGGATTCCCTGGTAATTGATCGGGAAATCGTTTCGCACTACGTAAATCGGATGTGTTAATTTGTTATTTTTTAATTAAATCGTTGCGTTAAATTTTCCTATTACGCGCGCGGTATGCCCCGTTACTCCGATCAGTTTCATTTTTAATTTTTCAACCAAGGTTTTCCCATTTTAATTATTTTACTTTTATTAGTGATATAGTCGTACCCGTATTATATAACAATTCGGCTGTGTCCCTTTGCGTTTTGACAATCGGTACGCTCACTAGGTCTAAACTTGCATGGTTCGTGTCTACCGCTGTCACATAAAGCTCTGCTGCTTCTATTGCTTTATTTTTTCTTCTGTAGTCGCATTCTTCATCACTTGAAGAATCACGATCTTCGCACATATTTACTTTGCTTTTATCGTGCTTAACAAACTTTTTCTTCTTTTCTCTTGACTTCTTTTTGCTTTTATTTTTTCCGTTGAGCAACCAGCACTCATCTCTCTTGTGCCCCGCTTTTTTACAGTTGTTACGTCCTAGAGACTCCACGGTCCTTTTTTTCCTGAGACGCGACGCGCTACCGCATAGCGAACCATTTTTTTAGCCAATAATAATAAATAACTCGAACAGGTCTCCTATCGTTTGGAAATTTAAAACTCCAGACGATAGGAGAACAAACGAAAAATTATATTGGCGCCCGAAAAGATAAACCGCGCCTTTAGACAACTACTCGAGCAGCTTTCCAAACAAACCCAGATATCTCCGGGTCATGAAAACGCCGATCATAAAAATTAAAGCGGCCGGCGTAAATAGAAACTCCGGCATTTTTATTATAAACAAACAACAAAGGGTCTATGCGGCGTGATCGAAAAGACAACATTCTCCCTTTTTCTTTCCCCGAAAAATCGGACGAGGCGACCGAAGCGAGGGATCGTCGCCGATTGGCAATCTTGGAAGTCGCCTGACCGACTAATTAACAAATAGGAACTAGCAAAGCTCAACTAAGTTCCCGATTGAGAGAGTCCTTGCTTACTCATAACGGTATATAAGCCAGGGCTCTCGGAATCGAAAAACAGATAGAACCGCGCCGCGTGTCAGAAAAGAGCCGATTTCAGTGAGTAAAACAAGCATAAGTGCAAGTTACAAGTGCAAGTGCGAATAGTGCGCCGAGAATCCACCGAACACTGAAGCTGCACCAGGTTCCAAACTACCTAACCAGCCGCACGGGCCGAAGGGAAAAGAAATCGTAGCCAGCAGCCACATAAGTAGTAAGTCCACATCATTATATATACGGAGGTTCCACTTCTCGCAAAACTAAAAAAGCTGACGTCGCGATTGATTTTTGGAGATATCGGGAACGGACAAATTAAACAAATCTATAAAAATTTTGAAGGGCTACTCGCGGTGTGTGACCGTCTTAGGTAGCAGCCGAAATCTTCGGAAGGGCTACTCGCGGTGTGTAACCGTCTCGGGTGGCAGCCGAAATTTTGGAAGGGCTACTCGCGGTGTATAACCATCTCGGGTGGCAGCCGAAATTTTGGAAGGGCTACTCGCGGTGTATAACCATCTCGGGTTGCAGCCGAAATTTTGGAAGGGCTACTCGCGGTGTATAACCGTCTTGAGTGGCAGCCGAAATTTTCGGAAGGGCTACTCGCGATGTGTAACCGTCTCGGGTAGCAGCCGAAGTTTTTTTTTCTTTTCTTCATTTTCTTCCTTAAACCACGTGGTAAACAAGGCTTGACATCTTCGAAAACAGTCGCGAAGCCAATCAATAACAAAAAAAAACACAATAACATAAATAGTAACTGCATAAAATCGTTTTAAGTGGAACCCCGGCAGAGAACTTCGCGAGCGGGTAAAAAGGCCCAGCGCTACCGACACAACGCAAAATTGCGACAAGCGGCAGCGCTCGAGCAAAACAAAGCGGAGCCGACCAGGCCCATTGACGCCACCCCTCTGACATTAAGAAAACCTACCAATATACATACAACTCAATCGCACGCGCACTTACACTCACCGACGCATTTGCACACACACACACAGACACACATACACACGACGATTTGTGGTATGACGCTCCCTCCTACTCACCGATAACCCCCGATCTTCCCGCAGACGTTCAATCCTCCCCTTGTTCGCCTGTGAACAATCCGCTCCCTTCACCTCTTTGCTCCCCCTCTCGTCCCGCAGAGAATCCCGCTGATCTGCAATCCGCGCCGACTTCTCCACCTCCTCCTCGCTCTCCTTCCCCTGAACCATTTACATCCAGAGATGAACCCGCGAATGACGAATCCTCCGACTCGACACAATCAACCACCCCTCTGTTCGATCCTAGATTTCAACACTTCCTCCGATTAGCCTCCACCTATAAAAAAGCAAATCTGGAAAGAATCCCCTTTGTCATTGACCCTCTAACAACAGATCCTTCCGACATCTTCCGGGTGATAACCACCACTCCAGCTAGAAAACTCTTTCCAGTTAAATTCCCCTACATAGATGACATTTGTTTAAATTAATAAAGAACAAGAAGAAGATTTCTTTGGGCTCTGAAGTCTTTTAAACTAATAAATGAAATATCGGGTAGTAAGAGCCGTTTGCAGGATGTTATGCAGAATGTGCTTCAATATATGTATATGTATACACATATACGATGAAATAATTTTTTTTCTCCATATAGGATGCGGGATTTGCATCACGTATATATAAAGGACCCCGTATACCCCTCTAACTAATTTTAAAATATTGCGAAAAAAACTCCTCACCCAGGAGTCGAACCTGGAATCTCCGGCTTTCCGGGCCGTCGCCTTCCCTGTTAGGCTACCGAGGCACTTGGAGTTTGTCTCGCAATACTTAGCACATCTATCGAATGTTGATCTGATAATAACGCCATATTTTTCGCAATATTTTAAAATTAGTTAGGGGGGTATACGGGGTCCTCTATATATACGTGATGCAAATCCCGCATCCTATATGGAGGAAAAAAATTATTTCATCGTATATGTGTATACATATACATATATTGAAGCACATTCTGCGTAACATCCTGCAAACGGCTCTTACTACCCGATATTTAATTTATTAGTTTAAAAGACTTCAGAGCCCGAAGAAATCTTCTTCTTGTTCTTTATTAATTTAAAATTTACGCTGATGGAAGATGGCGTTATTATCAGATCAACATTCGATAGATGTGCTAAGTATTGCGAGACAAACTCCAAGTGCCTCGGTAGCCTAACAGGGAAGGCGACGGCCNCGAGACAAACTCCAAGTGCCTCGGTAGCCTAACAGGGAAGGCGACGGCCCGGAAAGCCGGAGATTCCAGGTTCGACTCCTGGCTGAGGAGTTTTTTTCGCAATATTTTAAAATTAGTTAGGGGGTATACGGGGTCCTCTATATATACGTGATGCAAATCCCGCATCCTATATGGAGGAAAAAAATTATTTCATCGTATATGTGTATACATATACATATATTGAAGCACATTCTGCATAACATCCTGCAAACGGCTCTTACTACCCGATATTTCATTTATTAGTTTAAAAGACATTTGTTTAGTTCCCGTCCACCATTTTTATTCAATATTCCCCCCTAGTTCTGTCAAAATCCATGAAATAATCGAAATAGATCTGGAATGATCTCTATACCACGGATCGGCGTCTCAATCATGCACCCGACACTCTTACACCTGGAAAACCCCGCCGGAAGCCCCCCACACACACATCCTTGCGTCACTCATACACACATATGTATTCCCTCTCTCTAGCCTCCGAGCGATGACCCTCCGTTTCGATGTAAAACTCGCGATACCACATCCAACCACACAACAACACGTTTAAAAATTGTACCATTAAATAAATAAAATAATAATGTACGTAGTATAATTTTTCCGTTTAATTAAGACGCCCTCTCATCATTCCACATCCTCAATCAATCGCACGGTCTCGTCCGTAGTCCGTGGAGTTAATTCTCCAGACTCAAAAAGAGACCGACGAGCGGGGCCTCATAGAATAGAGTAAGATCGGCATACGCCGTTGACCTATCTGTGAGAGCACACAAACTCGCTCGACTCTGTCGCAGCGGGATCGCCAACCTGCTGTGCGGAAATAGACAGAAAAACGACAGCTCTCTGTTGCTCTACCATAGCCCGACCGTAACCGTGGGCCAGGACGTACCACAGTAATTGCAATATTTTTCTGTAGCATTTATCCGTCGCCCTTCGGGTTTCGGTAAACCGTTTCGGCTTGAACGACACTCTCGCCCGTAATGCCCTGTTTTCCCGCATTTGTAACAGTTATGGTTTCTGTTAGTATTTCGTGGTTGTGGCGGTACCTTATTTTTGTTCGTTCCCACGGCTTTTTCTTCCGCGCCTGCTTCCGCTATTGCTTCTTGGAGCGTATTGTAATTGCGTGATCTTAGTATTAATTTAAGGTCATCTGTTAGCCCGATTTGGAAATGATGCAAAGCTTGTTCCTTGATTGTTTCCAAAATAATTCTTTTTTGTTCATTGGTTCGCGCTTTTCCTTCGATCATGGATTCGTAAAGCTCCATGGCAAGTTGGTTTACGCGTTGTCCAAAGGTTAACGCGTTTTCTCCCGTTTTCTGCTTTAGAAAACTGAACTAAATTTGTAGCTTTGTCGTGCCCTTTTTAGCAGAGTATGTTGCTTCTAACTCATTTTTTAGTTGTTCGAAACTGTGAATATCTCGCGTTTCAAAGTCCAGCAAGGCCGTCCCCTTAGTTTAGTGCACAGAATTGCTTCTAATAGCGTTCTTTCGTCTACCGGGTTAATATTTTTCATCGCGTAAGTACACGCACTTAAAAATTCGCGTAACTGCGTCTGCGTCTTGCCGTCAAATACTGGTACCATCGCACGCGCCTGTTTCAACAACATGTAATTACTCAAGTGCGCCGTTTGATTTCTCACGTCCGCCGCCGTCGGTCCCTACGTCACGTCTAGCGCGCTATCACGTTCTCGTGTCACCTCGTCGGCCCTTGTCTAAGCGGTTTGTCGTCCTCGAACACCTGTGAGGTACGACGCCGAACTACTTGCCGCTTCAGACCTTGCACTTCAGTTTGCAATTCTCGAAAGGCCTGCATCAACTCGCGCATAAACAAAGTATTTGAGGAGTCATCGGGGTTTCTACTCGCCTCCGTGACCTCGCCCGCGGGTCTGTTCGAGCCCGCTGCACCTTGGAAGGGTTGTCTATTTCCTAATTCACTACGCATTCGGTCTATCTCCCTGTCCACGTCAGCTTGTGTCTGATGTACTCTTTCAAGTCGTTCGTCCAACGAGTCGTTTGGCGCGTGAGCCATTTCCGTATATATTTTCTTCGGATCGAATACACTACTATCGTATGAGATTAACGAAAATTCTCCGCGTTCGGACACGTCACTCGGAGTCCTACTAACGTAAGGCCGTTGTCTTTTTGTTATAGTCGTCACTTGTGATAACAAACTCTCATTCACGTCGAACGCAAACTCGCGGTCCACAGTGATATTCCCTGGTACTTCGTTCTCGCCTGTATTATCACCCTCGCTCTCAAATTCGATTGCTAGATTTTGTCTAACTCGACTTGTTCCCTCGAGATCGCGAGATGTTCTACATCGGCACGGATCGCTTTGCGTTTCTCGGATCTTTATCAGTTGTAACGTTCGTTTTGCCGGAATGAAGCCACGAGTTATTTCTAGTCGCACCCGGTACGTTAAAACTAGGCAGACCTAATCTAGACTCGCTAACTCTCACCGGTGTTACGTTGTTCGCTGTACCCGTCGCTAACTGTTTTCTAGGTTTGCTCATAAAAGAAAATTACTTTCGACTTACATTAACAGCCGCATTTTTGCCGTACGCCACTACACGCTATCGATGTCACCGACCGTCCTCGCCGCCGTTGACGCGCTGCTCCCTCGCCGCGCTGCTTTTCCCGGTTGCTTGTTCTCCGTCGGTCGTTCGTTCTTCGTTGGCCGCTCGCTCTCGCTTGCTTGCCGCTTGGTTCGTTTCTTGCTGGCTGCGTTCAGCTAAATTCAACGTTCCGAATCCTATCAAGATCCTGATCCTTGAGACCAATCCTTCTGCTTCTCCGCGACTCCTGTCGCTTTTTAATTATTGTTTACAGGCACTTGGTTTGTGCGCTGTCGTTTTTTTCAGCCGCTTGGGCTTATCGCTGAGTCGGAGTTATCTCGCTCTCGCTCAGTTACTCGAGAGTGCCTCCTTTGTGTGCTCCTCTCTTCTCTTGTGTTGTCTTACGCCTTCTATCGCTGTCCGTAGTTGAGATAGGTCAGTTACCTTACAGCTTATTTAATGCTTCTTGAGAATCGTCCGTTCCATTTTTACTTCTATTTTTCTTACTCACAAAAAAAATTTTTATTTTTTTTTGTTGCAGACACTTGGATACTCTTCTCGGCGGTCTTCACGCAGCATCCCACCGCTGCCACCAAATTGTCACCTTGTGGGATTCACTGGATGCCGCAAGGAGAGGGACCGTCGGGAAAGGTTACAATCCATTAAATAAAACAGCTTTGTTGCCACAACTGTTAACTCTTTTATTCAGTTTTTGTTACTTATATGTTGATCGCGTAAAATATATTATGGCTTTTATTCTAAATCGATGTTCACTTATTTCACCCGCGATGTCACACGCGGCGCGAAGTCGGACGAGCGACGCTCTGTCTAGCAGAGCCTCCAGCGGCAATACTACTCGGAACGATTCTACCTGTTTCCGCCCGGACACCGGCTTATATCCCCGAGTAAATCACTCTGTGATTAGCCGAAGAAAACCAGGCGACATCCGGCCCTCGAAAAGTGCACTGCAAACCATTGCATCTTTTCGGCTCCATGTGCGACCTTCGACCGGTGCGTCCGTGTGCACGCGGTCGCATATCGCCCCGCGACTGCTGACTGGACATCCGTACCGGATTTTAGTCCCCCGTTTAAAGTAACACTAAATCCAGTAACCAAATCCCGAATTTAACCAATATCGCTTATTATATAATACGTAACACATGACTTAATATATATATAACATATAACAGTTTGCCGAAGCGTTAATGATATTTCGACGACAGGAGCTCGACAAACAACGATACGGAAACCAGAGCTTCAACAATAGCCGTGTAGATAAACGTGTGAATCATATAGATTGTCCACTTGCACATTCTATCTTTCAACGTCCGTCAAACGATTATCGTCACTCGACGCCTCAACCCTTAACAGATAACCGCCGCTATCTACCACCGCTACGCGCAGATAACTGTCATCAACAAATCTCTTATTGTCCGTCGAACGACTATTGTAGGCCCCGTGAAAGAACACCACTTAACGACAGACAAGCCGACAGTAAATTTGATACGCTGCATGGAAACGACGCCAGGCCCGCACTCCCACGAGACACTTGAAATCGACGAGACGAGAGACTCTCAAGACGCCAAAACGAGAACACAAATAAGTGGTGCCGTTACTGTCAGAATGCGAGACATGTAATTGATGAGTGTAGGAAACGTCAGTTTAACAACTCTCGCAAGGCGCAGGGAAACGAGACCGGCCCTTCGAGACGTTCGGATCAGAATCGAGCGGGTCCCTTACCCCACAATACGCGTCCGGTACATACAATAGTTTCTCAAGCTGTCGAACAGCCAAAGTCCACATCCTAAATCCTACAGGTTTTTGTCACACGCCTACCGTATCAATATCAGCCATCGGCCTCTTACAAAAAACAAATTTCATAATCGACACGGGCGCGTCCCCGAATCTTATAGAACATAGAAGCATTCACTCCAAGACCCTTGTTTCTTCAAACGACATTCTCAGTCTTAACGGCATTACAAGTAAAAAGATTAAAACTCTCGAGTCAGTAAACGTAGACTTCATGGGATATCCAATCCACCTACATGTGGTTCTTAATAACTTTCCCATTATCCAAGAAGGGATCTTAAAATTTGCATACTTGCAAGGAGCGTCAAAAATTGATTTCGATCAACGACAAATTCAATGGCAAGAAATGACTTTTCTATTTGCCACACGCGAAACCGTTATGATCCCCGCAAGAACACGGATAACCTTTTGTGTAAAGGTCAAGAACCCCGAAGTTTCTATAGGATATATACCGCGATTGAATGTTTGCGAAAACGTGTACGTAGGTGAAGCAATAGTACGTAACCGAAATAGAAGAGCATACGTGCAGGCGATTATCGCGAGTGATAAAGATCGCGAGTTGGTCGTGCCCACGAACTTCAAGAAGTCGACAAAATTTTGAACGCTCCATTGCCCGACGACTTAGACTGTCAACCCAGCCACAGTATCTCAAAATTTTACGACACCTTAAGACGTCGCGATTCTTCGAGTTTCAATTCTAAATCCAGCGCCGACTTAGGTCGTCGACGTTGTCTCGCTTCCAAATCCACAGGCAATCGCCAAGAGCAGAGAAAGCTCGCACTTTCAAAATTCTCAAAAAATCCATGCCATAAACAGGCATCAGAATCAATAGTAGAAGCAATCTGCGCATTCACGGCATGTAAAGCTGAGGTCGTTAACGAGAGAGTTCGGGTCATCCAAGAACTCCTTCGTTTAGAACACTTAAACATTAAAGAGTCTGAACACGTCGCCGATATAATCGATAAATACAGCGACTTGTTCCGACTACCGGATGATAAATTAAGATGTACAAACATATTGTCACATAGAATAGTTACTACACATAATAACCCCATACATACTAAACAGTATTGCTTTCCGCCGATCCACAAGGAGGAGATTGACAAACAAGTGAAAAAGTTGATAGATAACGACGTAATTCGTTCTTCGGAATCTCCGTACAATTCTCCCCTGTGGATTGTGCCCAAAAAAACCAAACTCCAAGAGTAATAAGCGTTGGAGAATGGTAATAGACTTCCGCACTCTCACTGAAACAACCATAGGCGACGCATATCCGTTACCAAATGTTACTGAAATCCTAAATCAGCTAAACTGTGCGAAATATTTTAGCGTATTCTATTGTTACGTCCTGGCCCACGGTTACGGTCGGGCTATGGTGGAGTAACAGAGAGCTGTCGTTTCTCTGTTTATCTCCGCACAGCAGGTTGGCGATCCCGCTGCAACGGAGTCGAGCGAGTTTGCTTATGTTCGTCGACAGGTCAACGGCGTACGCCGATCTTACTCTGTCGAGCG
>NW_018022593.1:0-4120 GCF_002006095.1 Pseudomyrmex gracilis | reverse complement strand
GGAAAGCTGTTCGAATAGTTGTCTAAGTTTTTTGGGGTAATTGCCGGGCCCAGTTTATCTTCCCGGCGCCGATATAATTTTTGTTTGTTCTCCTATCGTCTGGAGTTTTGAGTTTCCAAACGATAGGAGACCCGTTGGAGTTATTTATTACTGTTTATTGAAAAAAAAAAGAGGTTCGCTATGCGTTGGCGCGTCGCGTCGCATGAAAAAGGGGACCGTGGAGTCTCCAGGACGTAACACTATCTTGCGTCAGGGTTTCACCAAATACCTATGCATGAGTCAGACGCGCAGAAGACGGCATTCTTCACGCCTCATGAGCCCTATAAATTTAATCGTATGCCATTCGGTCTAAAAAAAAACGCTCCTGCCACCTTCCAAAGACTTATGGATCAGGTGTTAGCAGGCCTTCAAGGCACTGAACTGTTTGTCTATCTTGACGATATTGTCCTGTACGCGAGCTCGTTGCGCGAACATGCAATCAAGTTTGATAAACTCGCCAAACAAGTACGAAAAGCCAATCTAAAGCTTCAACCAGATAAGTGCGATTTCCTCCAAAAAAAGGTACTTAGCGAAAATGGTGTTAAACCCAACTCAAAAAAAATATTGGCCGTAAAAAAATTTCCGCAAACGCGAAACACATAAAATAATTTCTTGGTTTAGCAGGCTATTGCCGCTGTTTTATTCCAGATTTCTCGAAAACCGCAAAACCTCTCACAAACCTTTTAAATAAAAATGAGAACTTTATCTGGTCAAAACCACAAGAAAAGGCTTTCGTCTCCTTGAGAAATGTACTTTGATACGAACCACTGCTACAGTATCCTGATTTCACACATCTGTTCGTGCTAACCACAGACGCGTGCAAATACGCAGTAAGCGGCATTCTCAGTCAAGGTATCATAGGAAAAGATCTATCAAGTGCATATACGTCGCGTCTTTTGAATCAAGCCGAGCAGAACTACTCCACCATAGAGACAGAACTGTTGGCAATAATTTATTGCGTAAAACACGTCCGACCCTACTTATATAGACGTAAATTTAAGCTCATACCCAACCATAAACTTCTGGTCTGGCTGCATTCTGTGAAAGACCCGACGTCTTGCCTCGTACGCTGGCGCCTGCAATTTGCCGAGTACGAATACGAAGTCATTTACAAAGCCGGGAAGTCAACCGTAAATGCAAACGCACTCTCCAGAAATTCTGTCTTTTGTCAATCCCTAAGTCACACGACACTTCCAATTCCGCTATTTGATTTTTCAACTTTTGACGCAACGCATTCTCACGATACAAACTTACCCACGGTATATCACGTACAAAACACGTGCGACACTTATGACTCATACGAAACGATATTTGACTCAAGACCCTTACGACAAACAGAAGATAACGAACGGCCAAATGGCAGCGTCGAAAACACGACGCCGGACTCAGCAATAAACAACGCAGACCCGACGAACGATATGTTGTCCCCTGCCATAAACATAACCGAGAGTGAAATGTTAGACGACGCAAACCAGTCTTTTGATAATATTGCCAGCGTCAACACCTCATCTGAGATGTCTGACGATACCACGCAGAGCAAGTCTGACAATGACGCACATAGTTTTGATAAAATAAACGAACCATACCAATGCCGATCACAAAACAAGATTCGTATCTCGAGAATACGCGATAACTTCGCCGCGCGTCAAGATAATCTAGTCATATTCACATCTCGCAACGGAACACCATGCGACCAAGGAGCCGTTTTGCTCAAGGCACATAACATACTTCCGCATATCTAAGGCAACGCACTTGGTCGAGCAAAACTAATCCAAAGCGGTAACCGACGCGTAATATCGCTGATACTTAAAAATCACGCATCCCACCTCGTGGATCGCGAGATTCGTATTGAGTCTGTCACGTCCCGACATTTTTTCCTCTCCCACTCGTCCGCAACAACGTTAAACTACGACAACCGTCGACAACTCTCGTCCAGAATGATGTTAAACTACGACATAATTTTTTATTAATAAGTCAAAAGTAATGTAAAGTAACTCTAGGGTATTCGTAGTGACTTTTTTTTTAAGTATAAGCGTGCTATAGTTAGTTATCTTCTTAGACCATATATACTTATAGACACGGCCTGTAGATATGAATCCACGAGTCGAGGTGAAGCAAAGATAATATCATCTACGTGACGTCACATGTNGGCATTTCAGCAATGGCTAAACGCGGTGTCGTAGCTGATATTATCTTATCTTTAAGGCGGTTATCTGAAGCCGTCTATAAACGCGCCTTTGCTTTGCCCACATGTGACGTCATGTAGATGATATTATCTTTGCTTCAAGATAGTTGTCTGAACCCGTGTCTATAAGTATATATGGTCTAAGGTTATCTTTACATTCTGGACTTTTCTCCTCAACATAGTTTTTGATTGGCCACATCTCTAGTAACTCGCGTTTTGATTGGTCAAAAATATTATTAGTCAGTTTGATGGCTTAAACCGCTAACCTTAACCTACAATAGTTCTTGTTTCAAAATTTACATCCTAAGTCGGTAAACTATCGACAAATGTTTCTGATTGGTCGAGCAGAAAACTAGAAAAAGAAACCAGAAGTCGATAAGTTACCACCGTCGAAAAGTCAGTATTCTTTACATAGTGTCGGTAACCAAGAGTTACCATCATAAAAAGTAAGCGTTATTTGGTAACATACCATCCTTAAATTCGAACCATCTGGCACCACCGTAGTTGCAAAATTATAACTCAATAACTAAAAGAGATAGAACAAAACCGTTAGCACCACGAGAATCAACACTTTAAACTGCAAAATACCAGTCAAGTTAAAAGTTCTAAAAATTGTTATTTAACAATTCATTGTTTAAATAATAAAAATTATTAAATTTTAAGTTTGCAGTATTTTGCAACTAAGTATTAAAAGCACGAATCCAAAAACCATTTTTCTCTAAGTTTAACGGTTTTTGAAATAATCAAATTGTTTACTTTTACTATTTTTTATACTAAAGTTAAGCTTAAATTGAAGGTACCTGTAAAGTCAGTTTTGCGATATCACTTCTGGTTTACGAGATACGCGTAAAAATTGAAAATCACAGTATTTCAAATAATGTTAAAAGCTACCACAAGTAGTGTATCTATATCCACAACTTTTAATTCGTACGGTATACAGGCATTTTCGGGTTATTTCCAATTAGACACGTGCGCCGTTTTATTTTATATCGGCGGCGGCGTAACACGGCGACGCAAGAGTCTAGATTGTAGGTATTAAGGTCTATCTACATAAAACGCAGACGCAGTTCGCAGGTCGCTGATCTCGCAGAATTGACCAATCACGTAAGTCAATTGGCTGATTTGACAAACGTGAATGGTCAATTCCGCGAAATTAGCTGCCTGCGACTTGTGTCTACGTCTTATGTAGAATGGCCTTTAAGCTGCCTTTATGGGTAGTCTACAATAAAGGTAGTAAGGCTGTAGGAGTAGAGAGTAAAATATTTTTCGGTGAAGAAACAACGGGAATTACGAAATGAGCAATTCCCATTTTGCACTACCTACTGCTTTACTGTTAGCCAATGAAAAACGTGTGTTAAAAAACGCAAAATAATTACAATGGGAGTAGGCAGTATAGAGTAAGAAGTAAGGTTCTTAGTGTTCTTTTATTTTTGAGATATGAACTTAAGGAGTAGCTCCTGGTTCAGGTTGATTTTTAATTGGAATAGCAGAGACAGGGCGTATCTGAACTAGTTGCTGGATGGTTTTTGCATGTCGGTGTAAATCAAAATTACGAATTATTTCCAAACGTTTCGACTGTATTTTTCAGTCATCCTCAGTGGATACTGGTAAATAAAAATAAGAAAATATATAAAGAATACATTCCGAGACTCAAGTAATAAAGAGATTACATATGTATGTTGTGTGTGTTACAATGTTAATTTGAATATGATATCGTTACTTACAAAGGAACAAAACGCACATTCACTTGATATTATCGACCTGTTGTCATATTGAGCTTATAGATACAAATGATACAAAACGCAAGTCACTCAGAAAAACAGAAAGTATTAAGGCTTGTTTGAAATTGTAGTCAATAGATTTAACAGCGGTAAGTATGAATTGTCTAACAGTTCG
>NW_018022592.1:13895-23189 GCF_002006095.1 Pseudomyrmex gracilis | reverse complement strand
GCTGTTAACTTTTAATAAGAATTCATAAAAATGTAATAATAAATAAATCTTGAGATGTTTAACTTATCCTTATCAATAATATTATCTACTTTTTCCAAGATTGTAAGTCATGGAAGAGCATTTTGCATTATTGTCATATTGTCATATGCTACAAGCGCGCAACGAAACATTGCTTTCTAGCCTCAGTGTTTTGCTCGCGTAGCGGGCTTGGTGGAAGCGAGGCAGAACATAGTATGTCTGCGCTCTTCCACGAGCCGAACACCCGAGCGTGACGTCATGCACACGGACGGCGGTTCTCGCTGTGTGCGTGCCCCCACCACCTCGGTGCTCTTGGTGCTAGCCTGCAAGAACTTTCATCACTGCCGCTGCCGTCTGCTACGCTGTCCAGAAGGTAGCGCCATCTAGTCGGACGACAAGGATAGATATATGTATCTTTTTCTTTGTCTCTCGGTCGGTTCGCCCGTCTTTCTTTTAGACTGAGACAGACTAATCGTTGGTTCTCGCGTTCTTCCCGTTTTTCGTTAGATTCACAAGCGAAGTCGAATATTGTAACGCTTGCCGTGAGTCTTAGATAATTCACACACAAGATATATATATATATATATATATATATATATATGTAAGCTATTTCATCGCATCGTTAGTATGCAACATAATGTTTTCCAATTGTTCCAAGTATTTTGATGTGCAAAAATATAAACTATAATTATAAATATAAACAATTATATAAATATAATAATATAAATAATAATATAAATATAAAAATAAAGTATAAATATATAAAATTATGGTAATATGTATATACGTCTCTATATGTATATGTGTCTCTATAGTTTTACTAAAGTTTATATATACATATTAACATATATATATGTATATAAATATAAATGTACTGGCTTCTCATCGGCTGTTTTTGAATAAAGGATAATACATTTATATGTTGAGTATATACAGAAAGTAACGATTCAGGTTAATAGTTAGATGTGATCACACATACATATTAGCAAGAAAAAATTTTGTGTTATAAAAAAGACAAAAAGTTTACACACTACAGATGTAACATGAACATATTATTTAAAAATATTTATAACTTAGAACTGTTATCTGCAAACTGCATTTTAACCTGAAAAATTTTATTTGTAATGTAAAATATTTACAAATTACAAAAATGTTATTTACTACAAACTTTACATTATAATATAAAAATTTCATCCGTAACATGTATTTAAAAATATTGTATTTTAAAATAAAAATTTTATATATTTTAAATATAAATTTTAAATATTTATAAATATTATACTAAAATGTTTTCTGTTCACGTATCTACTCGCAAAAAATTGTAGACTTGCAACACTTATCTCAGATCCATGTGGTACAGTTTAGTTAAACAACCGTTCTCTAATAAGTAAAAATTTTTCATATTTATTTATATGTAGCTACATATACATACATATAATATATATATATATATATGTATAAGTAAAAATTGAAAAATTGTTACTTATTGTTAGAAAATGTATGGTTTTCCAGGAAAAATGCAACATCCATGAATTTGAGATGAGTGTTGGAAGTCAACAATTATATCGAGTGTATATGTAACAAAATATTTTAGTATAATATTTATAAATATTNAAAAATTATATTAAAAATATTTGACATTAATATTTCAAAATAAAATATTTATACATACATGTTACATATGACATTTTTATATTGGAATGTGTGTGTAAAGTTTGTAGTAATTACCAATTTTCTAATTTTTAAATATTTTACATTACTAATACAAATTTTCACTTTAGAATGCAGAGGTTGCAGAAGATGACATTGTGTGTTGCAATTTATAAATATTTTCTAATATATTTTTTTCCATCTGTATAAACTTTCTCGTTTTTTTATAATCTGTCAAANAATTATTTCTTGCTAATGTGTTGTGACGTGGTGTTCGCGCCGCTTCCCCCCTTGCCACAAAAGATATCTTTCGAGGGAGTTCCAAAGTGTGGGCCGGTCTTAAGCGCCAGGCTCCTCCAGGGCTTACATACCGTATTACGTTTTAGTTGCTTATTTCTTTTGTTTTGTATTTTTTTTATAATATGTAAACTTGGCGCCTCACCACCCCGCCAAAGGACATCGAGGGAGACGAGCAGACGGAAAACCTAGCAAAGAACAAGGCGCAAGCCAGAACCCCGGGGATCGAGGAAGCGCCAGTGGCAGCGCGCAGAGGCTACGGTCCTGACTTAGTCGGCAGGCTCAACCCTTTACGCCAGGGAGCGCAAGCGGCACGCGAACGACAGCGTCGCCAAGCGGCCGTAACCACCTGCAACCTGCAACTATTAACGGGCAAATCTGCCTTTTGAGGCCAGCCACCAGCTAGGAGGAGCTTCGGAACCAAAAGAAGACCTTCTGGAGGTCCACCACAGCCAGCCGGACACGATACGATTGGACAGACAAAGGAGGAACCCTGCAAAGGGGAAACACGTTTATAATTCGCGGGTCAGGCTCTTGTAGCTCGCGCGACCGCAAGCGCCGCGCTTGATACCGCGCCGCGCTCTGATTGGCTGGCGAGGCCAACCCCACGCGATCCTAGCGCACCCCGGCGCATCGACCCCAAATCGATCGCGATCCTCGCTCTCTTAGTCGCTAACCCTTGTACAAGTCGGACGCACGGAAGGACTCACGGAAAGTACCGTCTGTAGAATAATTCCCAGGATAGACGTTATGTCCTAGACCGACGATATCCGGTGAGGTGCCTCGTTTCTTGCAACCACGAATCTGCGTGCTTAGTTCTGTGTCGAGGCTAATCGCCGAATTTTTTGCGTTGTGTCGGGCAACGACGAAACCTTCGCCATATTGGTTCTTTTTTGAACGGCGGCTAAAATCGAATTCACGGGGCTTTGTGGTACTACTTTGTAGGCTTAAGTGCGTTTAGATTTTGCGAGTATGTTGTTAAATATTGTGACCAGCCCTGGAGTCGCTCGGGAGGCGCCAAGTAGCACATCCTATTTTGTAAGACTTTTTGTTGTAGCTTCTGTAAGACTATTTTCTTTTGCGTTTGTTATTGTCGCATTGCATGTATCGTTTTGCGCTGTTATATCGCGTGCTGTCGTATCGATTTTGCGGTACCGAGATCCGTACGGCTGACGTATCGGTTTTGCGACACGAAATTCGCGTTGTTGTCGTATCGACTTTGCATTTGCGAGACCTTTAGAGCTGTCGTATTAATCGCCGATTTTGCTTGGAGTTGCGTTGTCCGGCGGAACGTTAACGGAGAGCGCCGTGCGTCTCCTCGACTTCACTCGCTCCCTGCTTAAGTTGCTTCCTGCGAAAATAAACCAACGAAAGCTTTGTCGCCGTGGGTGAGCCGTACAGTTGCGTTATTTCACTGCCAGCATTGTAAAGAGCCACCCCTAGCGATTCGGGCAAAGAAACGCGGTTCTGCACGATTTGCTACCGCTGTCGATTCATTAACCGTACGACTTTGTTTGATATCTCGCTTCGGCTGCGCGACGTGGTGGCGTATTCTGCTATTTTTGCGCGTTGGCGTTCTGTTCATATTAATCGCTGTGTACCATCTTCTGCTAGTGCTTATCTGTACGTTTGTTTAAGCTCTCATTTATTTTTATATTTCCTTTTTTCTGTTTACCATTCTTTTATATTATCTTTCTTTTTCTTTATTTACACTTCGTTGATCTCATAGTTCTTATTCTGTAGTTACCATTCTGTAATATCCCACTAATAAATCTGTTACTCAAAATACACTAGCGCTTACTTACGCTTCTCTACCTCTTTCGCGCTTTTTCTTTCCACCTTAAGAGGGACAGCCTGTTACTTAAAGACAATAAACCCAACCCCTCTCCGTTCTCATAGAGCTAGTCGGCCCGTTGTGTCAAGCGACGCAAATTTTGATGCGGTAACGCGTCTGGCGCCCAAATTTCCACCAAAGGATCCGTCGGCTCGGCTCAGTGGTATGCTCGTGTGACCACCCTTTTCTTTCCTGCCGATACAGACGTTCCCGATCTCGCGGATTTCCGTCCGTGTCCCGTTTTCGCACTTCCGTTTCGGGCGGAAAGACGCGAGAAAGCAGTAAGAACACCGAAAAACGTCACAATGTATATATACATATATATGTATATATACATATATATATATATATATATATATATATATATATATATATATATATATTGTGACGGGCACCTTGTTTTACATATTATAGCGCGGCACACCTGCGGCACGTCTTTTATATCGCATTATTAAATTTACTCTACTTACCTAAGCCAAAAGTTGGCGCCAGGCGTGAAAATCACGCTACTCACAACAGATTTTAATTTACGGCCAATATTTCGACAACAATTTTGACGTGACGGTCAGATTGTTCGGCCCAGCTCAGTTTATTCCATTAACGGAAAGGCGTGGGTTCAGGAGGCAGTGTAAAATAAAAGTCGGGAAATGTGCTCGTTGAGGATAATTAATAATGAAATTTAATAACAAATATAATAATTGCGGCGTGCGGCCGGCCAAGAAAAGTCTCGGCAATACATCCAAATCATATAAACAACCGGAAGAAAGAAACAAAAAATATACAGTAAATAAGCGGACAATAGTGAGCGAAGTCGGAAATTTTCTATTTAGTAACGGGGCATATCGGCGGCAGAATCCGGCGCGATTTTTTGCGGGTCGAATATCCGCTCGTGGCCGTGCGCTCGTATTCTAATATATGACTTTTCGCGCGAGGCGTTAGATAAAACGATGGAATGCGCTGTCGTACGCCGGACGATAGATAAGACGCGCGAGATGCGCGCGGTCTTTGTCTGCCGCGTGCGAGATTTTGCACACAATATCAGGTCCGACGGCCACGAATTTCGGCACGACCCGCACCATCCGATCTCGATTGTACAAAAGAATTGAACGGGCTTAGATTTCGCTACCGAGAGAATACTGTAAGATTAAAATATTAATGTTTTGATATTCTCGTAACTCGCGCGGGTAAACAACGACTCGACAAAATCGACTCACCACTGTACGAGGAAACGAATTGTAATACAAAAAAAAACAAAGCAACATACCAACAAATTACGAACGCTATCGCGCCTGGATTGTTGCGACCGTGGTACGGTGAGAGAGAGCAGCAATAAACAAAATTGTCGGCAAGTGGCGACGTGTAATTCTCGTAATTATACCGTAATTTTCGTAATAATAATCAGCGCGGCATCAAGCTGACGAAATGCGTGCAGACTTAAATTTCGTGGCTTCGCCCCTCTCCCTGCTCTCCACGAAATTCAAGTACACACTTTTGACATGAAGCGAATGTAATCGGAAATTATTTCTTTTTCGAAGGGGGGAGCAAGGGGAAAGGCAAAGCCACTCCCCCTGCGGGAGGGCGTAGCCCCCTTCTGCCTGCACGCTTAACACAACACAATCAAGAAGAACAGAAAAGAAAAGTAATCATTGTAAGATACTGTTATAATTTAATATAATTTTACTCTTGGTGTTCTGTACTTTCTACATCATGAATGGGATATAAAGCTGCCATAATGTCGAAAATTCTATCTATAAACTGAGTAACAGTCAACAATACCGCTTATAAATGTGTACAATTGTATCAGTAAGTCTGAATGTCTTCTAAGAACTGATACCTGAGAGCAAATGTGTATTCCGATTCATGTTATTTATGCAAATGAAAGTCGCGTTTTTTAAACATTTCCGATAAATATTTTTTTAATACAAAACGAGCGCCGCCTAAAATCTTTTGAACACTACTAAGAGTGCCCTTTACAACATACATCAAAATCAAGGTCATCGGACCTTAATCCCCTATACTCAATAATTACCCCTTGCGAAATGAGTGCAGGCGTTTGTTCTTTCTTTTCCACGTTTTTTCTTTTTTCTTTTACTTTGAGACCCTGTAGCGTCGTCTCTGTATACAATTCCGGCTCTGTCTTTTTGTTTATAATTGCCGGCGACGTCGCTCGAATTTGAACCCGAGTTCGCACGGTGAGAAGCAAGCACTCACGCCAATACGAATCGCCAATAGTTCTATTGCATTTATGTCTATTTACGACTATAGCTATTTATTATGCGTCTATAAAATGTAGAATCTTTTCGTACTGTATAACAAAAATTAACACGAATAATATATTAAAACATATATGTATATATATTTGATGTTTTCCGGTATTTTAAAAACTTTTAAATTTTTACAGCTCATAGTAGCAATAAATAAATCGAAAGAAGCATTACATATTCTATTGTTATTAATATTATTATAAACTCCTTTCAAGACTTTAAATCTTGAAAGTCTCACGTTGTCATACGCAACAAACGCGCAACGTGACCGTGATTCCGTATTTCGCTTTATAGCCTTGGTGGAAAAGAAACGGAATATATATCTGCACTCTTACAGCCGTTGAGCGACGAGAAGCGTGCCTAGCCTATTTCTCATGCGTGACTCGTATGTTCCTACTCTCTTCCTTCTTCTGTCTCTATCTCATATATGAGCTGTGTTCCGATCTTCACTGTTGGTACTAGACATCATTAGCACATGCGACTTGGAGTATAGATTTGTAGTACTGGCAGTGAATATGGAAACACAAGCAAAAGAAATGTGAAAATGAAATAAAAATATAGAAACACGTAATATTATATGTCTAAAAGTTAGAAGAAAATAAAATTTATATTTATATTGTTGGATATCAAGGAAGGTCGGGTGGTAAAGATGAAGTTCAGAACACGAACTTGTATTCTTATCTTTTATTGCCCCGATTACAACTCCTTTTGTATCTTACACGGCTGTATCTCATTGCGGTAAACTCTCCGGCTTGCGGAGCTACACAGTGAGCTAGCAGTCTAATCACGGTCTCTCCCTGCTTCATCCGCGCGATCGATTTATAGTAGATCGATCGCGCTGATTCAGCAGGCCCACCGGTCCTAGCAACGGTCGTGCTAGTTACCGGTGCCGGTGTCGACACTTGCTGCGTTGCACTTCGGACAATGCGGCGATGTGTCGCACCCGGTGGCAACCAGCAGTTCTTCCTAGAACTGCTACCTTTCTGCAACCCGCCCAGATCATTGAGCAATGACAGTGATGTCTCATCACATTGGTCAATGGCCTCACCTTTCTTAACCTTTACTTTACAAAAATTGGCGCACAACATTTTCCCCCCTTCCGGGAAAAAGAAAAATGTCCGTAACATTTTCCGTCGCAATTCTTAAACCTACTTGTGTACAATTTTTGCACGTTATTACACTATCTTTGTATTTTACATACTATACTACGCGGCGTATTTACAGCGCGATGGTCTCGACGTTTTGCGCGCAAGCGTTTCGCCGCTTTTCACGCTGTTCCGCGTTACGCGACTTCACGGCGCCGCGTGCCAACCCTGCTTTTTCTTTATTTCTTATTACTTTATATATAATTAGTACAATAATTATCATTATTATCGTCACACCTGACGTAGTCGGATAGATAACATGCGGATTTTCGAAAAACGAACTCTCGTTTATTTTGTCTGTTAATTCCGTTATTCCTGATTTTACTTTCTCAATTTGCGTTTTACTCTGTGTTATGTTTTCTAACACAATCGGTTCTTCACCAACCGCCCGTTGTTTTGCTTTTAACACTGAAAGATTGAATCGTGGCAAATATGTGTTAATTTGTTCGCCGTTCATCACCTTGTTGGTGCGAATCGTTACAGTTGACGTCATTAACTTACACTTTTCCGACAACTTAATCTCTTCGACTTTGTTTACAATTTCCGTTGCTTCTTTTCGATTTTTGCACGATATTACCACCGACTCGCTTTTCGGGGTTGAGTACAGCCATACACGCGCTTTTTCTAGCTTTATCCATATCGTATAATTTGAAATCACAGTTTCTTCTTTACAGATGGAAAATTTCCCTGAATTACTAACATATGCTTGCACCTCGCATGGTGCGTCAGCGTGTACCTTGTACACCAATTCCATATTATTGCAGACATAATTATCTCCAACGTTTTTACATTTTTCTTGCTGGCGCAACTTTACAACGGAGTATGTTTGTTTATTTTCATCTATTCCAACTATCTCGAACTTTACTTTTGCGACCTTAAAAACATTATCGTGGTCGTGCACCGGCAAGGGCACTACCTTCAACAAGTCATACTCTACCGGAGCTACTAGTGGAAACTTGACGACGGTACACATTTGCGTTCTTACAATACACGCTAACCGTGACGTACTCTTTTAGTGTTAACCAATTTTTCAGTGTTATGACGAATGGAAAATGTAATCCGTGGGCAGACCAATTATTCGCGTCCTGGAGGCTTTTTATTATTGGTTCAACGGGTACCATCTTTAATTGCGCAAACTTCGCTTGTACGTCCGTGACGTAACCAATGATACTTTCTACGTCAAACTCGAGTTCTGTAATCATGCTGCCTAACTCCATAAGATATTCGCTAAGTTCGGCTTGCTGCGCGTAACTGTCTACCTTTTGTGTTATTTTAACCATCGCGTTTTTTAACTTGTTTTCATTTCTCTCTACAACCTCTTTAATGTTTTATACGTAAGCGATAGTCGCGTTTATCACTTGCAGCTGATTTTGAACCACGTGCTGCAAAACAGCTTGTTTCTTGTTTATCAACTCTACTTGTTCCGAAACTCGCTTCTCGTCTTCGGCATCCATTGTACCGAACAGAATTTTTGCGACAGAACCTACTGCGTTAACCAGCTTCCTTCGACGACGTTTTTGTGTTCCCACTATAGTTTTAACGCGTTTTACTATTTTTTCCACTTTTCGCAATCTTTGTTGTAACTCCGCGGCAAACCTCCCGCACAGTTTTCTGTTCCTGCGCGTTATCGCCGCGTTTTCGCACGCCTTAGCTGTATAGTCTAATATACGTTCCGTTTGTTCCGTTCTTGTGTATACCGTTGATACGTCTAACCTTACAACTAGTCTCCACTTTTTGCTAGCGTGGAGCATCGTTCCGTATTTTTCGTAGTACAAGCCGGGATTGTGTTCAAACTTTCGTACGTGGTATCCTTGGTCCCCGGCTTCACTTCACGCGACGCAAAAAGTAAGTACTGTTATTACTTTTAGTAACAACATTTTCCTGCAAGCAAAATGTTTTATACAATATGCCTTATACACGGGCGTGTTCCGTTTGACCACAGTACGATTTGACACCGATCGATTCGACACAGATTTATTCGACACCAAATTATTCGACACCGTACGATTCGACATCAGATTATTCGACACCGTACGATTCGACACGAAATTATTCGACACCGTACGATTCGACACCGATTTATTCG
>NW_018022592.1:2728-13425 GCF_002006095.1 Pseudomyrmex gracilis | reverse complement strand
GAATCGTACGGTGTCGAATAATTTGGTGTCGAATAAATCTGTGTCGAATCGAGCGGTGTCGAATCGTACTGTGGTCAATAGAGTATCACCCCTTATACACTATACTTTACTTTTATCGCGAACGGTGTCGCCTAACAGGTGGAACCGCGAGCGTCGGTCGTACTCTGAGTTCGTTACTCTGTCACCTAAGCTCTTTTTATTATCGCTTATATTAATTCTAGGACCTACATTTGAAACGCCCTGCTGTCTTTTGCACTTCGGACCATGGCTCTTCACGTCAACGAGCACCAGTACCGCGTTTGTCACCAACCAGGTCACCACAGTGTCATTAGTTTTCTTTTCTTTTTTGACAAGATTAGTGTAAGTGTTTGGTTTTGGAACTTACAAGTGTGCCTTCCTTTCCAACAAAAGTTCTGTTCCAGTGCTTACCATGTCGCGGTTTATTTATTTCTCGTGCACTGATGGTAGTGCGGAGGAGTCTCCGTACGAGCGCTCGGAGGACAGCTCGGCCTTCTCCAGCTCCGAGGATACCGACTCCTCGCGCCCCGCGACGCCCTGTACCCCTGAAGGTCCGCCGCCATCACCACCGGGCTCCCCGGAGGTGATTTTCTTATGTTCGCGGTCCACGCCGCTTGCCTCCCCCGACCCGGAGGTCGACCAAGGCGACTCGGACGACGACGTCGTCTGTTTGGGACCCCCGCCGCCCGTCGTCCACCTCATCGTTTTGTCAGACGATGAGTGAGGCAACTCGGTAAGTTTTCTTCTTAATTTTCTATAAAGGCTTTCAGCCTATTTACGTGCACACTCTGCGTGCGTTGTCCTGATCTGATTGCATACGTCACGTCTGACGTTTTCGCAATTACCACATAAGGTCCTATTCATTTTGATTCTACTTTTTTGGATCTGCCTCTTCTCAGAGTTTCATCATAAAGTAAGACTTTTTCTCCTACGCTAAACGCTGCTTGCTTTGTCTTTTTATCATACTAACGTTTTGCTTTTTTCTTTTCTTCTTTGAGCTATTCCCGCGCTACTCGATTTGCCGCTCGCAATCTTTCTTTTAATTCTTGCGCGTAGTTTTCCAAATTGTATGGTGTAGACGGTGGTTTTGTTAAGGCGGTCGGTAATTCCGCGCACCTCCCGTATTCTAACTCGAAGGGTGTAAACCCTGTTGCCGTGTGTGGTGTCGTGTTGTACACAAACATTGCGTACGGCACCCACTCGTCCTAGTCCGTCTGGTCTTCATTCACGTAGTGACGTATATACTCGGCTAACGTTCGATGCGAACGCTCTAACGCTCCGTTACTTTCCGGATGATAAGCTGTCGTTTGTACGTTATTTATTCGCAGTAACTTGGAAACACCTTTAAATAGGTCGCTTACGAAATTTGTTCCTCGATCTTTTAAAATCGTTTCCAGAATCCCGTGCTCACACACAATTTTCGTCGCGAACTCCTTTGCTACCGTAGCGGCTTCTTGATTCGGAACGGGTATCGCCTTACTAAACTTTGTGAGACTGTCTTGAAACGTCAGCAGATATTTATTTCCGCTACTTGTCACCGGTAACNTGAGACTGTCTTGAAACGTCAGCAGATATTTATTTCCGCTACTTGTCACCGGTAACGGTCCGACAATATCAAGCGCGCATTTTTCGAAAGGCTTTTTCGGCGTATCCGTAATTACTAACGGTACTTTTATTTTCCGTGACAACTTATTCTTTTGGCACGATTCGCATTTCGAGATATAATTCTCCACGTCGCTTGTCAGCTTAGGCCGGTCGTACCTCATTCTTATTCTTTTTACTGTACGTGCTATTCCTTGGTGTGCGCCCACCGGTTAATCATGATACTCGTATAGTATCTGTCTCTTTTCCTCTTCGATTAGCTCTTGCCTCTCGCTCTTCTTCGCTTCGCACGTGCATGCTTCCGCGGGAGTTCTGCTCAACGCGTCCGCGTTGGTATTTGCCTTCCCTTTTTTATGCATGATCTCGTAGTCATACTCCTCCAATTTCAAACGCCATCGTACGAGCCGCGATCCGGGGTCCGTTACGTTAAAGAGCCACACCAGTGCCTTATGATCGGTGATAATCTTGAACTTCGTTTCGTATAAATAAGCCTAAAATGCTTTACTGCCCACACAATTGCAAGTAACTCCTTCTCTGTCGTACTGTAGTTTCGCTCCGCTCTATTCAGTACTCGGCTCGCGTATGCAACCGGCCGATCCTGACCTACCGCACCTTGCAATAGCACCGCGCCGACCGCGTAACCCGACGCGTCGGTTGTCACGATAAACTCTTTGTCGAAGTCCGGATAAGCGAGCAATAGAGCACTAATTAACTTTTCTTTTAAATTTTCAAACGCTTGCTGTTGCTCGTGCCCCCACTCGAACGCTATTTCTTTCTGCAACAGTTGTGGCAACGGCTTTGCTATTTTTGAGAATTGGTCGATAAATTTCCTATAATATCCTGCCAGACCAATGAACGCCTAAATTTCTTTCGCCTTTTTTGGAACCGGAAATCCCTTGACCGCTTCTATCTTCGACGGATCCGGCGATATACCCTTCTCGGTGATCACGTGCCCTAAATACGTGACCTCTTTGCGAAAAAATTCGCACGTATATGGCTGCAACTTTAAATTATACTTCCGCAACCTGTCAAAAACCTCTCGTAGCCGCTTGTTGTGCTCTTTCAAGCTCGCACCGTGTATCACGATATCGTCGAGGTACACGAAACACTTTATACTTCGCAGTCCCATCAGGACCAAATTCATCAACCTTTGAAACGTCGCCGGCGCATTTTTCAATCCAAAAGGCATTCTGTTATATTCGTAGTGACAATGCGGTGTTGAAAACGCTGTCTTACCTCTGTCTTCTTCGTCCATTGGTATCTGATGATACCCGGACGCCAAATCTAAAGTTGAGAAATACTTCGCATTCCCAAGTTGATCTAATATTTCTGCAATATTTGGTAGTGGAAAAAAATCGCCTATTGTTGCCTGGTTTAGTCGTCGAAAATCTACGACTATCCTTAACTTTCTCACGCCGGACGCATCCATCTTTTTCGGAACAACTAGTAAAGGCGCGTTCCACTGACTTTCACTATCACGAATTATTCCGCTTTCTAACATTTCTCCGATTTGCTTTTCTACCTCTTGCTTATGCTTCTGCGGGAACCTATATGGCTTAACGCTTATCGGAGTGGTGTCAACTCTCACAGGTATCTTATGCTTCACCGCGCTTGTTCTAGATAACGGCTCCCCTGCAAGATGGAATATATCCTGATACTCCTCGCATACATTGTACAATGTTTCTTTCTCTTCTTTATTTAAATGCTTCACTTGCAGTGCCTCTTTTACTCTTTTGCGGCGTGTTGACCTCTCCGTTTTTACGCTTACGTTTGCTATTTCACTACTTGTCTCGCTCTCTTCTTCGAGCGCTTCCAATTTGACACGCGGTGTGCCTATTGTTACCGCTTTTTCCGTAGTATTTACTATACTCACGGGGCAAAAATTTCCTTTTGGTTGCACTAAACAATTTCCTATGAATACTCCTGGCTGCGTTTCTTCCCTTTGTACTATTCCGATTTGATTACTATCAAAAATAGCTTGCACAATTGTTTCGCTACAAGGTTGCAATTTTACATTCTTATACGGGCGCAATTGCAACGTATTTTTCCCAAGCGAGAGTTTTCCCGCTTTGTAATCCGGCTTGGCATTGTGCTTCTTTATAAAGTCATTTTTTAAAATGCCTTGATAAGTAACCGGAAAATCGTCTCTCACAACATAAACTGGATGCTTAATTCTTTTGTCTTTTAGCTGTATGGTTGCTGTGATTTTCCCTATGACGCTTGCTTGATGCCCTGTAACGCCTGTTAATTTCATGCTCGTCTTCTCGACTGGCGTTTTCTCTTTTAAATATTTCTTCTTAATCAATGACACTGTGGCTCCAGTGTCATAAAGCAATTCTACTTCACCTTTCTTTGCTTCTTTCATCGGTACAGTGACTAAGTTTAAAACTGCTTGCGCAGCATTTAGCTCGGCTACTTATAGCTCTGCTACTGACACGGATTTTTTCTTTTCTTTTCCGTTGTCGTCTTCGTCACTCGATGACTCGCTATTGTCATTTCAGCTTTTCTTTTTCCTATCTTTTGCCGCACATATGGTTTTTACAGCTCCTTTTTTATTTTTTCTGCCTTTCAGTGACCGGCAATTTTCTTTGATATGCCCTGCCTTTTTACAATAACTGCACGTTTTGTCTACAGCATTTACTTTTCCACCGCTTGGTTTAGGCAATGCCATTCTGTTTGATCGGGACTTTCTTCCGTAGTGTCCGACTTTCCGCATTTGTAGCACGCATTTTTCTCATAATTTTTTCCCATCTTTTGCTTTGTGGTCAAATTTCCACCGTGGCTGCTTTGTGGCACCGCCACTTTTTCCTCAGAGCTTGCTGCGTTTATTGCCTCTTGCAAAGTTCCATAATTGCGTGACCTTATTATCAACCTGACGTCACTCCTTAAACCTAGTTGGAACTGTTGCAACGCTTGCCCTTTAATAGTGTTCATACTTGTACGTTTCTCTTCCATTGTGTGCCCTTTGCCTTCCATTATAGACTCATACAATTCCATGGCCGTTTGATTTACTCTTTGTCCGTAAACCTGTGCGCTTTCATTACTTTTTTGTCGCAATGTGTTAAATTCTATCTGTAATTGCGTAGTGCTTCGCTTTGCAGAATACGTAGCTTCTATTTCTGCTTTTAACTGTCCAAAATCGCGAATGTCCTTTGTCTCAAAATCTATCAATGCTTGCTCTCTCAGCTTGGTTCGCAATACTGCTTGCAAAAGAGCGGGTTCTTCCGCAGGGTTGACCATTCCCTCTGCGTACTCGCATGCATTTAAAAATTCTCGAATTTGCTCGGATGATTTCCCGGTAAACGTCGGTATCATTCCGACCACGTCCTTTAACTTCAGACTTCTATTATACCACACGGCGCGATTTCTTACGTCGTCAGCTGTTTGCCCGTACGTTACGTCTAGCTGTTCGCTCGGACGTCTGTACACGTGTCGCGTCATTGACACGCCCGTCCCGCGCCCGTGCGTCTCACGGAGTTTCGTCACCCGTCGGTCCACCGCGTCTATTCGCGAACTTATTATTTCTAGCGACCGCACTACCTGCTGTAGCATTGGGTCAGTGGGGTTGTTACCTTGCCCACTTGTTCCCGCGGCCCCGCGCCCCGCGGTGCTGCCCGCAGTCAACTCGTTTTGCATTCGGGAGATTTCGCGTTCTACCTTTCGTGAGCCCGGTTTATATTTTGTTCGTCAATTTCTTGTTCCATACTTTCGTTATTCATTCCGGCCCGCTGTCTTGTGTAAAACAACTCGCTCTTGTATAAAATTAAAGACGACCTCTGAGTACCACTGCCCGAAGTTCCACTGTTCTCAACTCTACCGCGATTTATTTCACCTTGTAAATGACCGGCTATACTACCGTCTAAATCGAACGGAAATTCTCTTTCTACAATTACATTCGGACTCAAATTCCTATCCTGTCTATTTATTTTCGCTTCTTGATAAAGCGCCGCCGGTGCGGTCCTCGGTTCTCGTACCGGTAATAGACTTTGTAACGACCGCGCTACTCGCTCGGATTGTACGCCGCGTTGTTGCAAACGCCAGTTACCGAACATATGTTTTCGCTTGCTTTTACAAAATTTATTCGACTTACAGTAGTTGACCCAATTCCGCTTACTAGAGTCGTATCTGCGTGGTGTTGCTGACTCAGTTTTCCTCGCGCCGCCGCTGCCGCTGCCTCGCCGCCGCCGCTGGTCCGTTGCCTCGCCGCTTCTCTGCTACCGCTGCTTCGCCGCTACCGCTGCCTCGCTTGCGTTGACTGCCTTGTCACTTTTGTTGTTTTTTCGGCTGTCTTTAGCTGGTTCCTTGGTTCCCTTCCTGGCCCTTCCGTCACAGTTGCTTGTCTGCTTGTCGCTTGCTGCTTCCGAAGTTTCCCGGCAATAGATTTTTTGCTTTTCCGTTCTGCTACTGCAGTCCGGCCGCTTCCTTATCTCCGCCTTGTGTCACTGCCCGTCGCTTGGCTTGCGTTAGGTCAGTGTTGCCGTGTAACTCGAAACTGTGAGTTCGCGGTGTCTTTCTTTCTCTCTTGAACTCGTATTTCACAAGACACGCTTTTAATGACTGCTTTTTTTCTTTTGTTTCAGGAGCAGTATTCCAGATCGGGGTTACTTGTAATTTTTATACTATTATACATATGTACTTTTTAAAATATACCCCTACTTTGTTTGAAACTCAATCGTTCTCGTTTCTTTTTTTTCTTTCTTACCCAGTGTCCCTGCTTTCTTTTGATCCAACCGGAATCTCCTGCTGAGTCCCATTCTTGACACACGGAATGAGAGATCCCACCGCTGCCACCAAAATTTGGTGGATGTCGAGGAAGGTCGGGTGGTTAAGATGAAGTTCAGAACACGAACTTGTCTTTATTCTTATCTTTTATTGCCCCGATTACTACTCTTTTTGTATCTTACACGGCTGTATCTCACTGCGGTAAACTCTCCGACTTGCGGAGCCACACAGTGAGCTAACAGTTTAATCACGGTCTCTCCCTGCTTCATCCGCGCGATTGATTTATAGTAGATCCATCGCGCTGATTCAGCAGGCCCACCGGTCCTAGCAACGGTCGTGCTAGTTACCGGTGCCGGTGGCGACACTTGCTGCGTTGCACTTCGGACAATGCGGCGATGTGTCGCACTCGGTGACAATCAGCAGTTCTTCCTAGAACTGCTACTTTTCTGCAACCTGCCCAGGTCATTGAGCAATGACAGTGATGTCTCATCACATTGCTCAATGGCCTCACTTTAACTTATCTTTTAATGCAAAAATTGGCGCACAACAATGTTAATTTATATTAATAAATTAATATTTATATTAATATTATAAAAAATTTATATTTATATTTATATTTATACAAAGTAATGGCCTATATTGATGCTATATAATCAATACATCTAAAATATTTGACAATCAAAAGTGATGAAATAATGATAAAAAAGCAAAAATAACTTTTTCTATAAAAAATATTATATAGACAAAAAATATTAAAAAATTTCTTTCAGCTATGTTCTACTATAAACTGCCGATTACTAAGGATATGCAAGAAACACAAAATCTATAAAATGTAATTANTTCTTCTCATTTATTACAATTTATTGTAACAAAAAATTTATCCTGTATCAAACACTTTGGTAACAAACATTGCGTTTCATACATAAAGAGGAACAATGTAAATAAANCACCAATGTAAACATCAGTAAAAATTATACATATATACATATATACGTAAATACATATATAATATATATACGTTTTATATAATATTAAATTTATTATTATTTTATGTTATTTTCAGATTTATTTATAGGCTGCGTTTCGATATTTACTGCTATCTACTAGATAGTACTAAAACTCTATATTTTACTCTATATTTCGTGCAAAAATTCTCGTAAGTTTCTCGTCAAAAACAACACCAATACCATTTAACAACCGCCCAATTCACCTGATCTGGCACCATATGACTTTTTCCTATTCGATCGACTCAAAAAACCACTACGAGAAACTCGTTTTAAGAGTGTGGAGGCAATAAAACTAAAATTGCTGGAGGCACTACTGGCTATACCAAAAACCGACTTCCAGAAAAGCTTCGAAGGGTGGATCAAACGCTGGCACAAGTGCATCGCAGCCGACGGGGACTACTGTGAAGAGGACAACTGGAATTTTGAAGAAGAAACATGTACTTTTCTTTTTATGAATAAATTCCGGTTATTTTTTGATCATGGTAGTATGCGCGCTCGCTTTTTTTGTTTGATCTTTTGAGCTGCTTTCCCGAAAACATGGGAAAATACAAACCCACCGCCTCCTGTGCCGGCCGGAGTTATGCCCTTGTGACAGACACAAAAAGTGTCACGTCACAATATATATATAACTATACAGGGTGTCCCGTAATGATTAGTAAACTTTGAAGGGGGTGATAGAGAGTGAAATTTGGAGCTAAAAGTTCCGGTTCTACTTTTGGCTCGGACTATTATTTATCGAGATAATATCTATTAAGGTTTTCCATTGAGACGGCGCGCATACAAANTACGCAGGGGCGTCGCGCGCTGTGCGACATTCTGCGCTTGTCCCGCTTACATTGCTCGTGGTAAAGCTTCATTTTAATTTTTTAAATTACTTAATACATGAATAAATAAATACGAACAGTTAAATATTGACCACCTAATTAATTTATTTAAAAACATTAATGATGACATTGTCCGCTAGTAATGAAAACATAAATAATTGATATCAATCGTGTCTTTTTACATTTTTATCATTTGAAAAACTTGAATACATAAATAAGTANGTAACTATTGCGAATCTAGCAAAATGGTATAGGACTTTTCACCTCAGTTTTATTCCTTCTATCTGCCTACGAGAGATGTTAAACCAATTCTGGGACACCCTGTATACGTAAATACATATATAATATATATACGTTTTATATAATATTAAATTTAGTATTTAATTATGTTATTTTCAGATTTATTTATAGGCTGCGTTTCGATATTTACTGCTATCTACTACATAGTACTAAAACTCTCTATTTCACATCACATGTGCTATAGATTTTTAGTACCGGCAGTGAAGATCAGAACGCAGCCTGCGTAAGTATAACAGAAAGAGAGAGAGAGAGAGAGAGAGAAAGAGGAAAAGAGTAGGAGGAAGAGAGAAGAAACATACGAGCCACGCGCGAGAAACAGGCTAGCAACTAGGCACGCTTCTCGCGGCTGGCGGTTTAGCTATAGTTATAGCTATAGAGAAAGAAAGAAAGCGGTTATATGTGTTTGTTTCCTTCTACTGCTCGAAACTGGCCGAAGCGCCGAGCGCACACGGACACGGCTGTTTGTCTGTGTGCGTATCTCTTCTATTTGCTGCTGCATGCTGCAAGCGTATAAAAACTGGCATCTCTGCTCTCGATGCTGTTCGTCACGATATGGCATATCTAGACGTAAACGTGCTTTCGTACCTGCGGTCCGTTTCACGATCCGTTTTATTAATCGCGCATATATCTGTAGTATATGTCACGTATACTATAGATAAATGTGCGTTTAAGTATGAAACGGACAACAGCTCGTGTCTTGTCTTACAGCCGCCTTGGTAGAAAATAGACTGAATATAGTATGTCTGCACTCTCACAGATGAGCGCAAACAAACGGCAATTCTCGCTTGTATGAGTTCCCCATTATCTCAATGCTGTCTATGGCTGCGTTCTGATATTCACTGCTATTACTGGAAATCTATCTAGCACATGTAACGTGAAATATAGATTTTCAGTACTGGCAGTAAATATCGGAACGCAGCCTATGCTGGCCGGTTCGATCTTTCAACACTGACAATAGATGGATAATATCACATATGTTATTGAATAAAACATACACATGTAAATATACGACATACACAGTTATCATGGCACACATGGCAGAGCACCGATAGCACAGATTTCTTTTGCGCAGATCAACAGTTGCACAGATATCGTTTGCCTAGATCTCGTTTGCACAGAAAACTTTTCTACAAATCCCGATTACACATAGTTGTTATTATTACATTTGCGAAGTAAATATTTTGTTTATATTACACGTTTATATCATAGTACATATGTGGGCGGTGGAGGAGCTCCGCCCCTCCTCCTGCACCCCCTCCCCAAAAACTTTAACCTAAACTAATCTATAATACGTCTGTGCAATCGGGATCTGTACAAAAGTTTTCTGTGCAAACGGGATCTTGGCAAACGGGATCTGTGCAACTGTTGATCTATGCTAAAAAAATCTTGGCTACCGAGATCCTCCCGGCACACATACACAGTCTAGAGCATATCTACCAACCTACCTATATGAGTATACAGGGTGTCCCGTAATGATTAGTAAACCTTGAAAGGGGTGACAGAGAGTAAAATTTGGAGCTAAAAGTTCCTGTTCTACTTTTGGCTCAGACTATTATTTATCAAGATAATAACTATTAAAATTCTCCAATGAGACGGCGCGCATAACAAAGTACGCAGGGGCGTCGCGCGCCGTGCGACATTCTGCGCTTGTTCCGCTTACATTGCTCGTGGTAAAACTTCATTTTAATTTGTCAAATTAATTAATACATGAATAAATAAATACAAACAGTTTAATATTGACCAACTAATTAATTTATTTAAAAACATTATTGATGACATTGTCCGCTAGTAATGAAAACATAAATAATTGATATCAATCGTGTCTTTTTACATTTTTATCATTTGAAAAACTTGAATACATACATGAGTGACTAATTATTATTTAAATTAACTACTTTAGTAATTGGAAACATAATAAAAACGTAAAGAAACACATAAACTTATTGATACATTATCCAAAAGTAATGAAGACATAAATAATTAATATCAATCGTGTCTTTTTACGTTTTTATCATTTGAAAAACTGAATACATAAATAAGTAATTACTTATAATTTAAATTAACAACTTTAATATTTAAGTAATTAATTACTTATATTATATTTTAAATTACCTACTTTAGTAATGAAAAAATAATAAAAACGTAAAGAAACATGATTAACATCAATTATTTATGTATTCATTAATTTCTCGGACAATGTCAATAAATAATTTTTCCAAATAAA
>NW_018022592.1:0-1573 GCF_002006095.1 Pseudomyrmex gracilis | reverse complement strand
TGTAGTGATACGGATGGAGATAATTAGAACGTAGTATCCGATTCACCGTCGTCTTAGAAACGTTCGTTGCTTTTTCAAGCAAACGACAGCTCGTCGTCGGATTGTTCTCTACTCGCTCTAAAATGTCTTCTTTGACGGCAGGATCTCTGACTTCATATAATCTACCTTCACCTTGTGGTGTCAGTCGATTTTCTCTTCTTAGGCGCAAATGCAAACGCGTGAATACTTGCGAATGCGGATGAGCCCGATCCGGAAAACGTTCCGTGTACACCTGCGCGGCCTCCAACGCGTTACATCGACATTCCCCGTAGATGAGATGCATGNCGGCATATTCAGCCACAGTATAATTCATTTTGCACTTCTTACTCGAAAAAATCGTGACCAAACGACTTTATCTGTTATCTTGGACAACCATCTATGCACAAAAAAACAAAAGAACAACATCTCTAAGACGACGGTGAATCGGATAAGTAGAAATTCTACTAATGGTTGTCCAAGATAACAGATAAAGTTGTTTGGTCACGATTTTTTCGAGTAAGAAGTGCAAAATGAATTATACTGTGGATGAATATGCCGACATGCATCTCATCTACGGGGAATGTCGATGTAACGCGTTGGAGGCCGCGCAGGTGTACGCGGAACGTTTTCCGGATCGGGCTCATCTGCATTCGCAAGTATTCACGCGTTTGCATTTGCGCCTAAGAAGAGAAAATCGACTGACATCACGAGGTAAAGGTAGATTATATGAAGTCAGAGATCCTGCCGTCGCGAAGAAGACATTTTAGAGCGAGTAAAGAACAATNCGACGACGAGCTGTCGTTTACTTGAAAAAGCAACGAACGTTTCTAAGACGACGGTGAATCGGATACTACGTTCTAATTATCTCCATCCGTATCACTACACGTCAGTCCAGAATCTTTATCCGGAAGATGCAGAATTGCGTAGACAGTTTTGTCGAGAATTTNTGGCCTTGTCGTATCGGAGTGAAAACTTTTTGGACAACATTCTATGGACAGACAAAANTCTGTTTACAAGAAAAGGAATTTTTAACCAACATAATTTACATTATTATGCTGACAAAAATCCCTTCGTAACAAGGTCAAGAAGTTTTCAGCATCGTTGGAAAGTAAACGTATGGGGAAGAATTGTCGGAGATCGAGTGCTCATTTATCAGCTTCCGGATGTCCTGAAAGGAAGTATTACTACATCTGAGAGTTGCACACACGCACGCAACAATTAATGATAACGCGTTTCCTATGTTTCCCATTTTCTAATTTTGTTTTCTTTGTTTCTTGCTGGAGGGTGCACAGTATGCTGTTTTCCTTGAGGAGGCGCTTCCAGATTTTCTGGACGACATCCCTCTTGCTGCTCGACCTTGTTGGTTTCAGCAAGATGGGGCACCACCTCATAACACTAACCGTGTGAGAGAAATTCTCAACGCTCAGTTTCCTTTACGTTGGTTCGGTGCTGGTGGTCCGCTTCACTGGCCTCCACGGTAAGATTCATTTGACTTTATTAGAAAAAAATTATTAAAAAATGAATAATAACATAACTTTGCTTATTATTTTCAGTT
>NW_018022591.1:18481-21050 GCF_002006095.1 Pseudomyrmex gracilis | reverse complement strand
TAACCCATCACGAATTATACTATTAATATTATTTCTTTGCTGTGGTAGTTGCTCATTATCGACATCATTGACAAAGTTTATGGCCGCTTCCTCTTCATCAGTTACTGGCGGAATTATTTCATTTTCTTCACAAGCAATATTATGCAATACGCCGGTTGCTACAATAATTGCTTGTGCAGTATCTATAGATGTTCTTATTCCCATTGCCAGTGCAGGGAAACGTCGCTTCCATACACCATACTGTCTTTCAACCACATTTCTTGTTCTTATTTGCGATTCATTGAATAATATTTCGCCATGAGTTCTGGGGTTAAGTAATGGTGTGATTAGGTACTGCCTAACGCCATAACCACTGTCCCCCACTATGAGACTATCAGAGTAGTTTCCTCGTTCAAAGGATCTATATAACATAGAATTTCTGAATATATGAGAGTCATGGGCTGATCCTGGCCATCTTGCTACAATACTGCATATTTTTAAACGTGGATCAGCTAATGTTTGTACATTCAACGAAAAAAATTGCTTCCTGTTGCGAAATAATTCACCTTGATCACCTCCAGGAGATTGAACCTTAACATGGGTGCAGTCTAAAGCACCTATGCATCTGGGAAACCGTGCAATGTTATAAAAGCTCTGTCTCATTTCAGAAATTTCTTCATCCGTTGATGGCATATTTATATACTGTGGTTTTAGACTTGCAAGTGCCACACTCACTCGCCTCACTGTAATACTGGCTGTTGATTTACTTACTCCCAAAAAATCGCCAGTACACCGCAAAAATGATCCATTGGCATAAAAATTTAAAGTAAGCAGCAGCTGCTGACTAGCAGAGAGACAATCATTTCTGTAATAAAATAATGTCATTAGAATTGGCCTACAAGACGTCAAAATTATTAAATAAAATTTACAAAATTGTTATATGAATACATATTATTTTATAAGTGCACTTACCTATGTGTAGGATGAGAAATAATGTCTTCAATTTCATTCAATACATTTTCAGTTGTTCTTTTGGACAACCGAAACCTCACAAAAAAATCATGTCCATCGTACTCTTCAAAATAATTCGGTCGATGCCTAATTATTTTTGGCCTTCTTATTTCTTCATCACTACTGTAAGCATTGACGTCGTAATCCATAATTTAGGTTATATTGAGGTAAAAGCGTAACGTCTAGTTAACCTATGCATTGGGCATAGGTTAAATTAACTGTGAATTAACCAAGACGCTTGATGATAACCATCAATTGTAAAACATCGATACTGACTTAATCTTTGGTTAAATTATAACTTCTAGATAACCAAAGATTGTAAAACCGGGCCTAAGTCGTGAATAGCAACCGGTCGAGAAGTCAATTCTTCACCCTCGCCGGGAGGGCAGTTTGCGACTCTAAGTCGTGAATAGCAACCGGTCGAGAGGTCAATTCCTCACCCTCGCCAGGAGGGCAGTTCGCGACTCTATGTCGTGAATAGCAACCGGCCGAGAAGTCAATTTCTCGCTTAACCACCCTTGCCGGGAAGGCAGTTCGCGACTCTGGTCGTAAATAGCAACCGGCAGAGAGAGAGAGAGTTAGCCTTTTCCCCCTTTCCCTTTTTTTTGACAACTCTTCTTTGATCGAGCATAATGTCGGCAGAATGAAAAATCAGTTCCGAATGTTAACCTCGTTCACAATTTTCACTAATAATGATAACTTGCTAAGAAAACCTCCCGTTTAAGTGGAACCCCGCCGTTCGCGTTCCAACCGCCGGCACCGGCGGCACCGGGAAAACCAAAAATTGCGACGAGTGGCAAAAACGCGTGAGAAACAATGGTTCAGGCTCTGTGGGCGTAGGTGTGTGACTGTCAGAGCAACGAGAAGCGGAGTGAACGAATGAGCGCGACGTGTAATTCGGCTGATTTCGCGGTCAGCCGATATTCGGCGGTAAGCAAAGGAGTGAGCAACGTTCGAGAGATAAGGAGCCACTGCTCTCCGTGATCAGCTGACAATCACACACTCCTACAGAGTCAGGACCATCGCTTCTCACGCGCTTATTGGAACACATTTATTACTTTGTATCTCATTAGCTATTGTGAATTTTGCAAAATGGCAAATAACTTTTCTACTCAGTTTCACTCGCTCTATCTCTATACTTCGGCTGGGTCAAAATTTTACGGACATCCTGTATATATTGTAAAGTAATTGTCGGACACCCTGAATGCATTGTGACGTAGTAATCGCGCCGCTCCTCTTCCCTGCCACAAAAATGTCACATTCTAAATGAATCCGGGAATGCGAGCCGTCCAAACGCCACGATCTTCCAGGGCTTATTAGTTCATTGTATTGTCATTTTACGCTTTGTTGTACTTTTTTTTGTAATTAATTTGCGCCTCACCGCCTACGTATCAACGAAGGAATCTCTGCGATAAGGAGCCCAGAGAGCAAGCCGCTTTAAAGGATGGATAATGCAGCAAGGATTGAGCGAGAGAGAGAGGGGCATACGGGGTGATACTCTATTGACCACAGTACGATTCGACACCGCTCGATTCGACACAGATTTATTCGACACCAAATTATTCGACACCGTACGATT
>NW_018022591.1:13351-17311 GCF_002006095.1 Pseudomyrmex gracilis | reverse complement strand
GTGTCGAATAAATCTGTGTCGAATCGAGCGGTGTCGAATCGTACTGTGGTCAAACGGAACACGCCCGGCATACGTCGGAAAGCGCAGGCTACCGTCACCAGCAAATACGGTCCTGATTCAGGCGTAAGGATACATCGCGGGCGCTAGCAACCACGGAAAGACGGCGAGTTATAGCGCCGATAGACGGCGTCACCAACCAAGAAATCAAGCGGCGAATATTCAGCGAATTCTGGCCGCCGATCGCTCCAGCGGGAGGAAAATTGGGATGCACCACATCCTGGGCGGATATCTATCCGCGAGCGCGCCAAATCAAGCCGGCAAAGTGCCGCTCATTAGCCTCATTAACAACGAGAAATTAGTATTTGTAATTCGCGGCTGGAAGCGATAGTAACTCCGGCAAACCGTAGCGCCGCGCCAGACCGAATATCGCGCCCTGATTGGCCGTCGCGACTCATCCCTGCGAATCTAGCGCACCCTGGCGTATTGACCCCGAATCGATCGCGATCCTCGTTCTTAGTTGCTGTCTTTCAAGCGTATCGGACGTGTTGCCGGATTCTCTTGTGCCTTGCTTCCGCTGACGAGATTTGAGACGGATGGAACCGAACGTTGAGGTAGAAAACGACAGAGAAATCCGGTGAGGTGCTTTTACTTTTACTGTGAGCCACGAATCCGCGCACCCGTTGTTCTGTGTCGAGGCCGTCGCGTCGTTTAGTACAATTTTCTCGCGGGCAAAGAGACGTCCTTTGCCATACTTGGCCACTTGGTAATACGAGCGGCTGGAATCGGGCTTCACGGGGCTTCGTGGCACTGAGCGGTCGTAGGAGTATTATTTTAATATTAAGAATTACAGTAGTAAGCCCTGGAGACGCGTGGAGACGTGCCAAGCAGCAATTTCCGTGTTCGTGTTGTCGCGGAACGCCATTTTGTATTATCTGTTTGTTTCTCTTTTTTTTGTAGCTATTGTTGAGTGTTATTCGCAACGTCGGCAGTCGATTGTATGTAACGTTATTTCAAAATTTTATATTGCCGTGCCGTTAATATTATGTGTTGTAGTGTTGCCGCCTGGCCCACGCTCTTAACCATATTTACTTAACCGTTTGCAATATTTTTATCTGCTTGTAAGTGCCGGAGATGAGGTGCGAGCGAGATAACCGGAAGCGAGTGAATAAACGGCGTATGACACATTCAGAAAAAGAACTAACCGACGCTCCTGTGTAATACTTTCTCGTTAACTGATAGACCTTTTGGTAAATATACAGAAAAGGTCACCCCCCTCCGATTTCAATGAGCTTGACATATGTTGTCAAGGACACCTTCCTGAGTAACAATCCGTAAATTTTAGCCGTCGCTCGTTGTTAATAAAAAAGTTATGAACAATTGAAGTTTGAAAACTAAGTTTTTATTTTGCGACATTGTGTACAATTTTTTCTTCGTGATTCTTCGAATCTTTTTGTCGGTGTTGTAAACGTGTAGGCAGGAGGGCTGCGCCCCCCTGCACCCCCCTAAACTCTAACCTAACCCTAACCTTGTCACCGTCGCCAGCTGGGGCCATCCCTGTCGTCGGCGAGGCGGAGGCGGTTTCAATGGAACAACTATTCGAGCGACCAGGAACGTCAACTGACGCCCTCTTTGACGCCGCGGTGACAGAATCATCCTTGGGGGACATCTGGGTGTGCTGCCAAAGTACGGGCAGTCGTAGAACGGAGTCAGGCTCCAGCACGGAGTGAAAAAGCGACGCAGTGAAATTCGAAAGGCAATCAGCCAAAGAAGTTTTATTTTTTTATTTTTTTTTATTTTTTTTATTGTTGTTTTGTTTTTTGTTTTTGTCTAGAGCGAGCGTGATTTGCTGCGTGTAAACAGAGGGGTGTTTATGTTTGCGCTCACGGTGCATAGTGCCCGGTTAAATCAGTCAGAACTTGACAAGTTTCTTTTTGTTTTGTTTAAGGTTTTGTTTTGTTTAGAGTGATCCCACGAGATTAGGGATTACTCGCCAAACTGACATTTCACAGAGTTGACCAAGAATGTAAAGCTAACAATTTCAAGAAGGAGTGNAACTCCGAAATCGAGTTCTGTACGTGTTTGTGACGCGGGGTGAAAGTTTAAACCAAGTTTCAAAGTTTCACGAAAAGTTAGGTCGACTGACACCTAAGTTGGGTTAAGAGACTAACTTTCGGGTAACAAATGTTTCTGAACTAACTTGTTGAAAGCTTAAATCTGAAAGTAACAAAAGGAGTTTGGTTGTTAAACANAGGTTTAGCGTTGTACTTACGGGCATTTAAGTTTTCCACAAGGTCCGAACGGAGCCAGGTCAGTCTGAGGTTTCCGCAACGATCACCTGAAACAAAAAGAAAAAGATTATTAAAAACTCTTTGTCAACCGGAGTTGTTGGTTAAACTCGACCAAGGGAACGATCGGTGGATTTCTACTCAAAATTGAAATTGTTAGTTTCATTACCCCAAATTAGACAATTGTTAACAAACACGGAATTGACAAAGTTTAACCGAGACAAGACATGAACTCCACGTAAGAGAGAGTATGGTAAGGTAAATGATGTGCTGAGGGAGCGTGAATGTAATATTCACAATAGCCGGGCAAATCAACCAATGTACAGTGGTACTAGGAAACGGTTTAGCCCGAGATGAAAAATAATAAAAGTAAGGTAAGGTTTTTCGGGTTGGTTTGGGCTGTTTGAGTGTTCGGAATGGTTTTTGAACAAAATCGCAGGGTTAGCCTTGTCACGAGGTAACCGGGGCCTAACATCGCCCGTGGTGAACAAGTGTTAGGTGTTCACAAAATTCCAGTTGTTGACGAAACTGGGTGAGTGGAAAGAACTTCGGAAGATAAGATGGATTGTAAGGTTTTGCAAAAAGTTAAAGTGTTAGGTGCTAACCTTGACTTGGTGCAAGAATCACAACCTAATCCTGACGAAAAATGTTGTTATTGGTAAAACTGTGTCAGCAGTCAGATCTGTGTTAGAATAGGTGCCTCACCAAGTTTCACCAACGACTGATGAGTTAAATACTTACCTCGAGTAGTTGAGCCAAAACCTAACCCTGGGCAAAAGTGGTAATTGTCAGCAAAACCACACCGGTGTACGGTAGGTTGGGTGCTACGCCTAGTTTAAGCAACGGTTCGAAAGTTAGGGGCTAACCTCGAGTTGTAAGGGAATTACTAACTTTGCGAAACAGTGAAAGTCGAGTCGGAAATAGAGTTGTCTAAAGTAAACTCGACGTGTTCGGTCAAAATTACGTAGTTTTGGAAAAAAGGTGTCGGTTAGGTCCAAAAACCTAACTTTGACACAAAAGTACTAACTTTGCGAATTGATTGTAATTGGGTTAAGAACGGGATTGTCTAAGGTAAACTCGGCGTGTTTGACCAAAATCGTGCGTTTTGAAAAATCACACCGGTTAGGCCAAAAAACCTAACTTTGACAAAAAGTACGAACTTTGCGGTTTTGATGAAGTAAGACCGGAAATAGGATTTTCTAAGATAAACTCGTCGTGTTTAGTCGAAATTACACGTTGTCAAAAAATTGCACCTGTTAGGTCAAAAAACTTAACTTCGGCAAAAAATTTTAATTTTGGCAAAAGTGAACCAAAGCGTCTATTTGTGACCAAATAATCGTCTCAGAGCAAAATTTTTGAAAAAATACAGTTATGGCAAAAAAGTTTAGTTTTTGGCAAAATTGTACCAGAGCGTCTATTTGTGATCAAATAAACGTCTCAAGTCAAAATCTATCAGTTTTAGAAAATCTTGTTTTTGTGTGGTCGTGCGCATGCGTAAGAGCAGAGTGGGGATGACGCGGCGACTTGGCAAAGCCGAGCACGCCGCGAGTCAGTTGGATCCGAACGCTTCCCAAGTGAACAGCGTAGTAAAAATCGAGTCCGCTCAGAGTTGCACACGAACGTCCCAAAACAAGTTGGTCGTTATTAAAGCGTGTCGCACTCATTATAAGTGTTA
>NW_018022591.1:0-10332 GCF_002006095.1 Pseudomyrmex gracilis | reverse complement strand
CTTAGTTTTCAAACTTCAATTGTTCATAACTTTTTTATTAACAACGAGCGACGGCTAAAATTTACGGATTGTTACTCAGNAAGGTGTCCTTGACAACATATGTCAAGCTCATTGAAATCGGAGGGGGGTGACCTTTTCTGTATATTTACCCACTTTTCTTTTACCGTAGTGTTGTCGAGTTATGGTGTGTTCTTATTTTGTGGCGGGTGCGACTCCACTTTATGGCGATCTGGCGTATTATTCTGCGATCTGTGACATCTGCATGCCGTTGCTTACGTGTTGCGGCTACTTTTTGTGTTTGATACGCGGTGTATCGACGACTTACGCAGAAATCGGAGGAAAACACTAAACTTTCGGCAATTTACAGTGTCTGGTAATTATAGCGTTAAAGTCGGCGTGGGTTTGTTCGAATTCTTAAGTAGTCTCGCGTATTGACTATTATCATCATTAATTGGGAATACTTTTTTGTACTAATTCTATCTAATCTTTTTCAAACTTTGTAAACAGTCTTATTTTGCTACTTCTGTTAATTCTTTCGGCTTAATTACCTTAGCTGTAATCTTTCTCATCAGTTGTTGGTTAATCTTATTGCGGCTTTTGCTTACTCTTTATTATGTTGTAATTAATTTTGTTTTTATTTCCTTTGGCTTATTACCTGCTTTGTTAAATATTGTTTTTAATAAATTGTTAAGTTTTACATTGCATTAGAGACGGCTCGTAACACCGTCCACACGGACAATCTATCGTGCATTCTGCCCCTCTCCGTTAGGCCCAAGCTAGCCAGCCCGCTGCGTAGACCAACGCCGTTTTGATACGGAAACGTATCTGGCGTAACAAGAACTCAGGATCTGTTGAGTTAACGTGGCGGCTTGCTCGTTTCCCACTTCTCCTCTTTCTTTCTTGTCAATGATCCCGCAACCTTGCGCGAACTTTGCCCGTCATCCGAACCGATCCCGTCTCGGGTGGAGCGGCGCGCGATACAGCTCAAAAAGAGCGAAAATCGTTGCAAGATATATATATATATATTAATGAGTCATTCTTTTACTAATCGTACGGATTGTTGCGAAAATAATTTTTCATCTTTTTAAAATACACCGAAATTAATTTTTGTTATCTTCGTGCAAATTTAGTTAACACATATTTCGGGATTTAGTCAAAAAAATTTTTTTGTCAAAGATATTAAAATTTTGAGTTTTGGCAGTTGCGCGAGTTTTCTTACTTTTAAATTTCATTATCTCCAGTCCCATTAATCGTATCGATTTCGTTCTTTTTCTGTTTAATATTTGAAAATCTTTCTTTGCTAGCTGTGGAATGTTCGTACTTTTTGAATTGCAAAAAAATTAAATAAAAAAATTAAATAAAAAAATTTATTAATTTAATTGGTTAAACAATTATTACATATTTTTCTCCGTCATGGATATGAACGGAAAAAATTTCATTACACTCTTTGTTTCTTTACTTACAAATCTCGTATTTTACTAAAATGGAATCTTTAATGGATCAGAAAATATTAAATAATTTCCAGCTTGAGTCACTCACAGCACGTTTGAACGTGACGCGCGCGACACGTTTAAACGTGTGCGCGACGTTGTTAAACGTATCACATACACTTCTGTAAGGAATAACCGGTGAAATGAGGAACACTGAATTCAGATAATTACTGTTTATAATAATCAATTGCAATATACCAACTTTATTATATTATAATGACACTACACGAGTAATTAAGATTAACAAATACAATCGAGTAGATTTGCTAAGTATCGCGGTCAAATAAATTACGGAACTTTTTCTCGGCTATTGCTTTTTCTCTGTAATTGCTCCAGTCAGACTCTCTCGATATTGTTTTCGGCTTTTTAAAGAAACCTCGCCATTGTTTCTGAAAAACATGTTCGCTTACTTGGAATTAGCGGATTACCTAAGCGAATAAACACGGCGTCTGAGCCGCTGCTAGCTAGTCAAAAACATGTTTTTTTGCGATAATCGGAGCAGTTCACATTTCAACGTACATTTTTTACACTTCAGAGCTGATTTAAGGTACCTACGCAATTCGTCTTGTGAGAACGGAATTGACTGGTGTGATTCTTTTTTTCATAGTGTCTTAAATATTGCGTTGAATTCTTAAAGTTTGAACAGAAAAATGCCGAGATCTTTAAAATGTACGAAAGGCTCCAAAATTCAAACTGATAGATGTTTTAATCCATTTGATTTGTCNCCTCATCCTAAAATAATGAATTATAAAACACTCAGAAAAGTTTCAGAACAAAATTTATCGGCATTAAATATACCTATAACCAAACAGTCACTTCATCAAAGAATTTGCAACGTGTGCCGGTTAAAAGTACCGAAAATAAAAAAAGATGAACAATGAACTTCATATTATCGCGGTTAGTGTGTCAATTTTCTNGCAGTAATTATGTCATAGAAAATGTTAACCAAAATTTAGTCATGCAAACAACATCGAGTCAATTCATATAATAGGACATTTTTGAATGGGTTATATTTTTCATATTACTATCTTCAGTTATCGATGACATGATCTGTTATTTATTTGGACATACTAATTTTCTTTAAAATCAAACACATTGAATACATACAGTGCAGTTAATTATAAACAATTAGACTATATTCATGTTGAAATACATATTTGATTTTTATATTTTTCACATTGAATACATACAGTGCAGTTAATTATAAACAATTAGACTATATTTATGTTGAAATACATATTTGATTTTTATATTTTTTATGTTCTCGTAAAATTTTTACTCTATATTGAATAGGATGAAATATTATCGTGCAACGACATATTTTTCAGACCACAGAATCAAATAATTTTGAGTCTACAGCCACGACAAACAATGAAGTGCTTGAAAATGACGAAAATGATGATGAAACGGATAACTTACCGGAATGTTCTACAGCTGTATCATTTGAGGAAGACAAAGAAGAGATGTCTGCAGCCATTGATGCGATCAATAATGATTTGGATGTGGTCGGAATTTTGCCAATAAAAAAAATAAGGTTTCTCATAAACGATATTTGGCTGCAAAAATGCAAAACATTTCTGAAGCAATCGCGGAAAAATATTTTTCACATTCCTGATAATGTGAATGCTAGCTTAGATGAAAATGATAGAGATTACATATTGCAAACTTTGACAGATGAATTTAACGCGACCAATGATCGTGCTAAACGAATAAAAATTTTAACTATTTGCAAAAATTGGTCTTATCGGAAAATTCAACTTCATTTTCCAGCTGCTATAGTTCATATGATCCCTGTCGCGAAGAAAATCGCGAAGGAAAAAGGGATCTTGGCCGATCCGAACCCTAAGAGTCACCCGTCATTAGAGAAAGAAGTAATTAATTTGATCATTAACTTTTATGAACTTGATGATAATAGCCGTTTAATGCCAGGGAGAAAGGATTATGTCTCTGTAAGAGTTATTGATGAACAAATTCACATACAAAAAAGATTATTGTTAGTTAATTTGAGAGAACTTTATCAATTGTTTATGGATAATCACCCCTAGGTCAAGTGTAGTTTCTCCAAATTTTCAGCTTTGCGATCTAAACATTGCGTGCTAGCAGGTGCACGTGGGACTCATTCAGTCTGTGTTTGCGTTATTCACGAAAATGTCAAATTATTGATTGATGGGTCTCACTTGAAAAATCTGAGTGCCAATGCTCAGCACCCAATAAAAACTTATCATGATTGTTTGAAACGCATGATTTGCGTTGAAGCATCGACAAAGTGTTATTTCGGGAAGTGTTCTCAATGTCCTGGTACTACACATTTTATTGACAAAATCGAACAAATTTTTGAGGATAATTTCATCGATGAAATCACTTACAGACAGTGGACAAATGTAGATAGGATCACTTTGCAACTCATGATATTTCCAATTGATGAATATTTACAAAAGTTAAAGACTGGTTTAAAAAAATTACTCTTGCATTCATATCTAGTAAAGAAACAAAATGATTTTATGACCAGTAAAAAAGAAGCGTTAACAGAAAATGAGTGCATTGTTATCTGCAATTTTTTCGAGAACTATGCCTTTGTTGTTCAAAATACTGTCCAAGGTATTCACTGGAATAACACCCAGGCAACAGTGCACCCATTTGCAATTTATTTTAGGCACGAAAGCGGTGAAATTTAAATGAAAAATCTTATAATAATTTTTGAATGTTGCATCATGATACTATAGCCGTTCACGTGTTTCAAAAATATTTGGTACAATATGTTAAAAAAAACATGAACAATAACAAAATTACATAATTTTCGGATGATGCTAATGCACAATTGCAAAAAAATTTTTGTCAATTTAACTCATCATCAAAAGNATTTTGGTTTGACTGCAGAGTGGCACTTTTTTCCAACTTCGCATGGAAAAAATGCGTGCGATGGTTTAGGTGGGACTTTGAAAAGATTAGCTGCTAGAACCAGTCTTCAAAGAGTAAACAATCCAATACAAACTCCAAAAGAATTATGTGAATGGGCAACAGAGTCTCTTCCGAATCTTTCGTTCAAATATGTTGAAAATGAAAAATATTCTAAAGCAGAAAAAAATTGGAAACAAGATTTCAAATGGCTTTAACAGTAAAAGAGACTTTGACTTATCATAGCATAATTCCTATTTCAGAGAAAAAAGCAAAAACAAAACATTTTTTATTACAGGATACTTTATTTGAAGTTCCAGTTATGAAATAATTATTTTCTCAAAAGCTATTATCGTACAATAAATGTGACATATCGGTTTATACTGTTGCGAATAAATGCGATTTTTACAATATTTTATACTTTGGCTTTGAATAGTATTGTCATTCTTGATGTATTCATGTTTTAAAATAAAACTGAAAAAAAAACTAGCGTTAATTCGTTACTATTCCACTACGATCTGGCAATTCATATGAGCGCTTTATGAGTGTGCATTGCAATATTCATTATCATAAGTGTTCGCTGTCTTGTTTTATGATAAATAATGAATATTTGATGAACTTGTTTAAATATTTGTAAATAAAAATATAACCACTGCAGAGCACAAAAGGCGCAAACGCAAATAGAAAACGGTTGAATGTATGTGCGCACATTTTTTTACTTAATTTACATATTTTGCGAAATATGAATCGCAAACACTACAGACGTAGCTAGAATGAATAATGAAACTACATTTTTAAACATCTACACGAGTTAAAGTGCAAAATAACACTTAAAAGTAGCGACAGCGCGCAAAAAAGTTGCGTCATGCAGGACTTGGACACAAAATTATTTTATATCTTCCGATTTATTAAAGATTCCATGTCAAAAAAATATGTTTCATTTAGATTAAGATTTACCAGACCTAGTAGTATTTTGTTCAATCATATTTAAGGCGGGGAACAGTATAAAAAAATTATTTAAACAATTTAATTGTTAAAAACTTTTTCGGATTTGCACATTTGATCAACAATTGTACGCACATGTAAAGCAGGTATAATAATATACAAAATAGAAAAAGAACGGATATGATACGATGACTAGAACCAAAGATACCGAATTTTTTATGTGTCAAGACTCAGTGAAATATGAAAACTCAAAATTCTAATAACTCTAGAAAATAATTTTTCCAGGCAAGACCGCGATATAGATGTCCGCTTATTTCATGCATACAACTCATAAAACAATTTTTAGACAAATCAAAATTGTAAAGTTCAAAAAGGTGTACCATTTGTAAAAGAATGACCCATATATATATATGTGTGTGTGTGTGTGTGTCGCTCTCTCTCTCTCTTTCTGTGTGTGTGTGTGTGTGTAGAATACACTAGTGTAAGTAACCTACGGAAAAAATTTTCATAAATAAACAATTGATGGTTGTTTTTCACGTCCTTTTTATTATTACAACCGCTTAGAAAGGTACATTCAAATTGAATGTCAATGTCAATATACATTATACGATACATTCTAAGATGCACGTTACTTACATAAGTATCAAAAATTGTTTTCTTATTCGCGTATACACGTTCCACGCAAGTATATAGGGTGTCTCATAATCGCCGTCTCACCGCTCGTAGGCAAGAAGAAGGAGTTATTCTAAGACAAAAAGTTCTATACTACTTTGGAAGATTCGCAAAAATTAACGAGATATAAATTAATAAAGATCTGCTAATCAGCGTGCATCCAGCGTAAGGAGAGCGTAAGAACAGCCTAGTCTTTTGCGCGGACGCGCCGTTGCGATGGAATGGGAGGATCTAATAGAATAGCATGTGCACTACATAACAGCATATAAGCTGCGTTCGGGGAGCGCGCTATCCGCGAGAAAGACTACCCAGACGGCACAATGATGTATTTAAGATGTCTTGAAGATATCTCACAGAGACTTTGAATGTGCAAAAGATATCTCGTTGAGACATTTTTGAACGAGTAATGATGTTCAAATAATATCTCAGGGATATGCTTGAGACTGCTGATGTCCACATCAAAAACATGCAAAAGATATCTCTCTTGCAAAAGTTTTAAAAATGATATCTGGTTGATGTGTAACTGTGATATTGTGTGGAGGTCCCAAGGATGTCTCCACATAGAAATTTATTCTAGATATATCTTAGATTCTCTGTAGAAATTCCATATTGATTCAAACTAGAAGTGTAACGCTTGCAATTTGAAAGTTCAAAAAAAGATTCTATCTAGAATCTAAATGGGTTTTCCTTATTTAAAAAAAGTGACACATTGCTTTGTATGAGGAGAATTATTTCGAGATTTCACTTGAATTAGTCTTTAAAGGCCTGATACAGCTTACCGATCAACTGATAAACTCCATTGAAAGGGACCGGACCTGAAAAATCCTAAGGTGATTAGTGAGATTTGAACTCGAGACCTCCGCAAGCCTATATCCGCAGACCCTGCACTCAGTTCGCGAGACTACTTGCTTCTTACTAAACTACAATTGTTTTTATCTACTTATTCTTGAGCTATTGTACACATTTTGTTTATTATTTATTTTAATTATTATTTAATAAAAATATTGCAGTGCAATGTACCCAGACGGCACAATAATATATTTAAGATGTGTTGAAGATATCTCACGAAGACATTGAATGTGCAAAAGATAAAAATGATATCTGAGTGATGTGTAACTGTGATATTGTGTGGAGTTCCCGAGTATGTCTTTTTGCATTACCTTGAATGTCTTTCCTATGAGACGTTTATTATAATAAACTTTTGCAAGAGAGATATCTTTTGCATGTTCTTAATGTGGACACTAGCAGTCTCAGGCATATCTTTAAGGTATTATTTGAACATCATTCATTATACGTTTGAAAATGTCTCAATGAGATATCTTTTGCACATTCAAAATCTGTGAGATATCTTCAAGACATCTTTAATATATCATTGTGCCGTCTGAGAATTGATTTTCATATCTCGCGCAAAATATATTGTGCAAAGATTTGTGATATCATTAATAAATATTTCAAAATTATCATAAGAATATCACGAGAGTGTAATACACTGCGTTCAAATTTCCTATACATTAAGCGATGTCTTTGAGATATACTTAAAAGAAAACAGTACTAATATTCTTAGAAGAATATCTGTGTGATATTTCAGGGATGTGATATCACATGATATCACGAAAATGACGTAGAAACGATATTATTCTACAATCAAATGATATCATGTGCCGTCTGGGTAGGCTGTCCCCTAGGCGTGCTGGATGTACGCTGATTAGCGGATCTTTCTTACTTGATGTCGTTAATTATTGTAAAGTTTCCAAAGTGGTATAGGCACTTTTCGTCTTAGAATAACTTCTTCTTCTTGCCTACGAGCGGTTAGACAGCAATTATGGGACACTCTGTATATGTGTTTATTAATGAAAAAATGTAAGTGCATGATATTTAATTGTAAACTATTATTTTTCCACTCATATAGATTTGGCTTTTTTTCGGCAAAGTAAAAAATCAATCACGGCTAAAGATTCTTAAAGAACAACTGTCACATTAGAAAATTAATGTTACAATCAGTCAAAGCCAGATTGCGACACTGTTTCTACATAAACTTAATTATTTTAAAGAGATCATAAAACTAATACATTTTCTTACAACCGGCCATTTTCTAACATCTTGTGCGTTCTTGGTCCAACTATACCAGGTGTGTAAATATGAAACCGGAATTTTTTTTATAGAAAATACACGTTTATTGCATGAAAATGATAAAGAATATTTTATTCAAAGTATTGCCCATCGCTAGGTATACATTTTTCTTACCTCTTTGACAATTTGTGGATACCACGCCAAAAAAATTGTTGTTCTTTTGAGCTAAACCAGCCATCTAGCCATTTTCGCACATCTTCGTAAGAAGTAAAGCGCTGCTGAGCAAGTGCGTGTCCCATCAATGCAAACAGGTGGTAATCGGACGGAGCCAAGTCTGATGAGGAAGCCGCATGCGAAAGTATTTCCCAACCAAATGTCTCAATCGTTTTCTTGACCGGTTTTGCTGTGTGTGATGGTGCATTATCATAAAGCAAAATCACTTTGTGTTGCCTGTTTTAATATTCCGGTCGTTTTTGACACAAAGCTCGATTCAAATTGATCATTTGGTGACGGTAGCGTTCAGTGTTAACGGTTTCGCCAGGTTTTAGCAGCTCATAATAGATCACACCTTTCTGATCCCACCAAACACAGAGCATTGTCACAAAACATTGTCTTCCGTCCATAGCGATTTGGTCTTGCAGTCGATGTCGCTGCTTCGCCTAGAGTTACCCATGATCTTTTACGCTTAAAATTCTTAAAATATATCCACTTTTTATCGCCAGTCACAATTCGATGGAGAAATGACTTTCTTCTGCATCTGGCGAGCAGCATTTCGCAAGTGGTTTTCCGGTTTTTCTGCTGTCTTTCATTCAGTTCATGTGGAACCCATTTTCCTATCTTCTGGATCTTTCCCATGGCTTTCAAACGTATGGAGACGGCTTCTCGTGTCACATTCAATTGATCCGCGAGTTGTTGTTGAGTTTGAGCGTCATCCTCATCCAACAATGCTTGCAATTCGCTGTCTTCAAACTTTTTTGGTGGTTTTTCACGTTCTTTGTTTCTCACGTCAAAATTGCCACTTTTGAATTTTTTAAACCACTCAAAGCACTGTGATTTACTAAGAGCATGCTCACCATAAGCTTCGACAAGAATTCGATGCGATTCTGCAGCAGTTTTCTTTAAATGGTAACAAAAAATCAATGCTGTCCGCAAATCATAGTTTCCAGGCACAAAATTCGACATTTTCAACGCTATTACAAACTGTACTGTTGTATGAAACTTGTATTGTGGAAAATGTAAAATCTTTGCCAGATGTCAGAACAAGGAAATGGCGCAATGGCGTTGTCTGACGGCAACTACATTGACTGCTATTGCCATCTATTGGTAAATTCCGGTTTCATATTTACACACCTGGTACATTGTATTACAATTTTGACAACTTTGTACCAAAAAATATATCATATAAGACGTACATCTCTCTACTTTTAACCAATTAACTGGCAATGTATTATATGTGATTAAGAAAATCATTTTCTTAACTTCTTATACTTTAGTCAATTTACTCCATACTGTAAGTCTACCAACCCCGACAATGGGGTTAGTTGACTAACATGAAAGATGTTCAGAAAATATTAAAATACCTCAGTCGTTGTAACATTAAGTCTACTTTTACTATTTAATCACATAGTCAAATATATGTCTTACAAGATATACTAACCATTATAACAATATCTCGTTCATATAATTTATTAAAAGTCAAATACTGAAAAATTGATCTCCCAGCCCCGGTCTCCCCTACTTTGGATCTATAAAGTCTACATAAATTTCTGAGGTTTTACACAAATATCTTATCAAGAGGTAGTGCCTCGCGCCAAGTTCACGCGCAACAAAGTTGCGCTCCACTGCGCGAGCACACTGTGCCTATTATACGCGAAACTGATTGCATGTTAGTGGTGGGGAGATTTTCTCAGAGCAATATTTAAGTAAAGACTGAACCGATCAATTTCGTTTTAATTTTAATCGATTCAGAATAAAATATTAAAAAAAAAAGTATTCTTACGTTTTTTTTATTTTTTCTGATTTTCGGAGATATGCGACGATAAAGTTTTTGAAGTGAAAAATTCACGTTTTTCGTCGTCATGTGGTTTAGAAATGTGCATCTTCTTAGTTTTCCAGCAGATGGCGATATAAGCGCGTTAGAAGCGCACTAGTACAGGCTACCGAATTCGCTGTGAGTGAACAAGCGCGCGAAAAAGCGAGTGAGTGAAAGAAAAGAAAGAGAGAGAAGAGAGAGAGTGAGAGAGTGAGAGAGAGAGAAAAG
>NW_018022590.1:9348-21060 GCF_002006095.1 Pseudomyrmex gracilis | reverse complement strand
GGGGCCTGGCGCCGTACTTTTGCGCGCCATCCGACGGACAACCCGGCGGAGCTCGTCTACCGAAACCCCCAGTTCGGCGGACCATTTCACAGGCTGGTCCGCCTAAGGCTCCGGAGAGGACCACTTACCCCTCCCCTCAGGGAAGAGCGTTGACACGACTCTTTCCAGGAGCCGGGGGTCCAGACTCTCCGTCACTGGGGGCGTCCAAGGTCGCAACTTTTTCATTACGACCCTGTATGGACGCCCCCACGGATCGGAATCGAGAGTCTCGATGAGCTCCTTCCACGCTTTTGACTTTGCCGTGGAGATAGCGACGCGGAGGGCCTTGCGCGCTGCGCGGTACCCCTCCTGCGCCATCTCCGCTGCCCAGACAGCCTCGTCGTCGCCGGGTAGACGACGACGGGCGTGGGTACACCGGTGGTTGGCTTCGACGCACTCGCGTCGAAGCCGTGCAATTTCTTCCGTCCACCAGTATACCGATCTTCGGTTCGACGGTCCCCGGGAGCGCGGCATCGCGATGTCGCAGATGCTCTTCAGCGCTCCCTGGAACCACCGAAGCTCCACCCGGAGGTCACGCGGCCCGGCCGGTGGTTCGGGCCAGGCCGCGATCTGGGCAGCACCGGACAGGGATTGTGGGTCCAGCTGTCTGAGGACCCACCCCTTGGGCCGTGGCCTCCTTCTCGCCTGACGGTCCCGAAGGTGCGCAGGGAGCACATCGACCCTTATCGTGATGTACCTGTGATCACTGAGAGTCTCCGTGTCTACTCTGACGCACTACTCGGACACTCCGCGCGCGGCTAGAGGGGCCGATGCAAACGTGACGTCAACGATCGAGCCCCCACCTTGCCTGACGCACGTGTGTTGCGAGCCCACGTTTACGATTGTGAGCCCGCAGGCCGCCATTGTGTCCTCAAGAACCCTTTCCCTGCCGTAGGTCCTGGGGGAACCCCAAGTCTGAGACTTGGCGTTAAAGTCNCCCAGGATCAACATTTGGCGCGCCGAGTGTCTCCTAACGACTAACTCGAGCTCGCCCACGAATTGTTGGAACTCATGGAAGGGCCTCGATNGCAAGAAGTACACCCCGATAACGGCCAGTTCCCCCCACTGTACAGCAACGAAACNGTCGCCCCTCTCCAGCGGAGAGAAGACGACGGCCTCGTCGCGCGTGCCGTACCTGAAGTACGTGGCGACCAGGCCGTCTTCCCATCCTGCCCACGACGGGTGGTCGGGGACACTGTACGGCTCGGCCACCACCGCCAATACACCGTCCCACTCCGCGAGGTGCTGGATCATGAGATCCTGCGCACCTCGGGAGCGGTTTAAATTGCACTGGAGGAGGAGAGGGGCGCTCACTGTCTCGGCGAGACGAGTGGCACCTCCACCTCCATCCCCTCTTCTAGGGCACTGCTCTGAGAGAGCTGGGTGGCCCCCTCCTGTGTTGCCGGCGCAGGTGTTGAGGCGCCGGCAACTACTACGCTTGTTTCCTGGGAGGCGGGTTTAGCCCCGCCGCCCCTGACAGCTCTCTGCACCCTTTTGGCTCCCCCTTTGGAGATCGGGGCGCAGGACTTGCCGCCGAGTCGGTGGGCCGCGGGCCGGCCGAGGTTGGCGCACAGCGGGCACCGAGAGGCCGCGTCGCAGGTTGCGACGCCGTGGCCCCTTTTCCCACATCGGTAGCACCGGCCCCTTCTGTCCTCCTCCGGCGCGGTATNCGTGCACGTCGCTACGACGTGCCCGCGCCGGAGGCAGCGGTGGCACTGCAGGGGCCGCCGCTCCAACACCTCGACCGGTGCCCTGACCCAACCCACCTTGACGGATCCGGCGTCCGAGATCGTTCGCCCCACGGCGATCGGACACCGGATCCACGCCGTGGCCAGTCCACTGGGAGAAGCGTGAGCTCGGCCGACCTTCACCTCGGTCGCCCGGCATCCCTCAATAGCCACCACGGCCTTCTCTATTTCTTCGGGGGTGATAGAGTCATCGAGACCCGCAAGCGCAGCTCGCACGTTTTTATGGGTCTTGTGACTCGCACCCCCAGTTCTGGGGCCAAGGCGACCATTGCCTTGTAGAGGCGGTCCGCCTTGGCCTCACTGCTCTCGCCGGGGATCTCCATGAGGAGGGCCCCGGTTACAGCCCTTTTGGGGCGGACCTCGGAAATCCCAAAGTCCGCCAGTTTAATAGCTTTCCGCATCTGCGCCAACGCCGCCGCCACGTCCGTGTTTTGCGTCTCGGCGGTTATGGCGATGGCCGCAAAGCGGGGGCCTTCCCTACCTTGGGGCGGGGGGCGCGCTGCCCGGGCTTCACGGCCCCCAGGCCTGCGGGTCTCCCCCCCCCGCTCCTTCAGAGGAGGAGGACGCAACTTGCGCCCCTCTTCTTTTCTCTTTGCGGCCGACTACCCGAGACCAGAGCGTCTCGGGCTCGGCCGCCGAGGCCTCCGGCGCGATTTGGCCAGGTTGGGCCAGGTTCACCCTGCGAGCGGCCTTTGGCGGCGCTGCCGGTTGGGCCCAAGTCCCTTCACTGGCACCCTTGCCCTTCTTCTTTTTACTCCTGTTCTTCTTTCTTCCCTTTACAGGGGGGAAGGAAGCAGGGGCCACTTCCGTGGAGGGGCCGGCAGAGGAGCCGCCCCTCGCGTTTGCGCCTTTAGGCGCCTTGGCCTTGGCCGGAGGAGGCTGCGGCCGAGCGGCCGCCTCGCTCCCTCCCACCTCCACGGGCGGCCGGGAGAACCCCATGGATACCCGCTCCCAGAAAATACTCATCTGGGAGCGCATTGCGTCCATGATCCGGGTCTCCATTTCCCTGAGAGACTTTGGCCCCGACGCCCTTCCGAGGAGCCGGAAGGTCGGCTCTCCGGGCGCCACCGGACACTCCCCCCGGCCCGGCACTCTGCTCAGTTTCCACCTTCAGAGGAGAGAAGGAAGTCGGGGGCGGTGATGTCTGTAGTGAACCCTCCGGCTTCAGTGGCACGGGGGACCCGAGGGGCGGGTGCCAACCCCCGAGGGAGGAGCGGACGGCTGGCCGCTTTTTCCGGCCTTTAGCCTCCTTGAGCCGCTCCATCCTGAGGGACGTAAGCTCGCGCCTGAGGTCCCTCAATTGCTTGTGCAAGGCGTCCGCCTCGCCCTCTCTGCGGCCGTTTTCTCAAAGGACGTCGTACAGCTTGGCTTGGACGGCGCCACTCTCCCTCTGCAGAGAGGCAACGGTGTCGGTGAGCCGGTCGACTTCCGCACCCAACTTTGCGTTGAGCGCCTCGACACGCTGGGTCTCCCTCGAGGAGCCCAGCCGACTCGCGACGATGGCGACGGCCTCTTCTAGACCAGTCGCCGCCTCCTTAAACTGGCGGACAAATGTACCCTTCAGGTTTTTAGATTTGCTTGCCAGCTTGCGCACTGCCTCCGCCATTTTGTTGGCCTGCCCGACCAGCTGGGACGTAGTCATGTCCCCGCTTACGGACAGGCGCGGTGGCAGAGTCTTCGTGCCTGTGCCCTCCGCCCAGTCAAGGGGGGGCTGTCCGGAGCCGACCGAGCAAGTCGATACACGCAGCGTATCGATTTCGTCGGCCGGCTCCTTTTCTACGCGGGGCTCCATCTCCCGCTGGAGCTGTTCTGCGTATTTGCGCTTGGCCTCCGCCAAGCCTACGTATTCCCCCGTTGTTGGGGGTCTACATCTTCCTCGCCTCCGGACTCCCACGCTGTTAGATCTTTTCGGCGATGTAAGAGGCTGGGAAGCCGGCGTGGTGCGTTCTCTTTCGCGCGAATCGTGCGATGGAGCTCCGTCCCGGGATTCGGCGACGAACTCAGCCTCCGAGTCGGAGGTGTCGTCGCGGGGGAGAGGCGTGAGTTAGGAGAGAGCGAGAAGATGACGTTTCTCACTCTCCACGTCCTCGTCTTCCTTCTCCGGGCCGGAAACCGGGAGTCGTCGACTCCTGACGCGCCTCTGCTTCTTTGAGTCCATGGGGCCCAGGCATGGGGGGACGCGCTCCTCACGAAACGGTGCATCAGCACCAGGGCTCGTCGCTGTCGCAATTTCATGCGCCGCCCCAGCGGGGCAGGCGACGCAAAGCCCGTCATTGGATGACGACGAACGGGTGGCCGGGACGGTACCACCCGAACGCCGGTCTCTGAGGGTCCGAATCCCCTGAGACGGTAAACTTCTTTCCATAATATTGTCCATCATTTGTGACATTACGGTGGTTTAATTTCGGTGTGTTCTTCACCTAGGCCGGTTGTCTTGACTTGGCTGACAAGCCCGGCCTGTCCGGGTTTTATTTTGGGGTTGTCCTTCCCCTAGGTGCACTCTTAGTCTGGCCGCTCACTGAGGACCTGTCCGGCAAGGGAGACCCTACCAGGAACCGAAGTTCCCGCCGGCATAGCCCCTCAGATCATCACGACACTTAAGCTCGGAAACCACGACAAGGTGGTGCACTTCTCCCAAGATAAAATTGGGCTTAAAAGTCCTCCTTTTGCCCCCCGGCGAGCCCCACCCGGGGCCACCAGTTATAAGAGCGTCCAGATTTCTTGCCTCCTCGAGCCTCCTTGCGATCTACCTCGCCCGCCGGAAAGGAAGCACCCCCATACCAATCAGGTCCCGATTGCACTGTTATCAGGACCCCTGGCACCTTAACCTACCCCCGCGAGCCACATGCGATTGTTTTATAGCAGGGTCATGTGGAACCCCCGCTAGGCGAAAGCCTGTGGTAGCGACAGCCCCTTTCCCAGCCGACAGACCCGAGAGAGGCACCCCGGCCGCGCGAACGAGCAGCGCAGCGCAGCGCAGCCTTCGACTCCAGCGGGTCCTAGCCGCACCGGACCGCACCGCCCGAACCACAGCCGGGGAAACCCCTTACACGGGGCAACTCCCCACACCCGGCGGGGCATGGGAGGAGCGCCCGACCCCAGCAAGAGCAGCCAGTCCGCAGAGGGCTACCTCGGCTTAGGGCCAGACTGAAAGCCGACTGATAGGTACTGCCATCGGTCAAGCAGCGCCATTTTCTTCGGAGATGCTTTGCCATGCTGCGGAAGCACCCCCGACCCGATCGTACTCCGAATATGTATACAGGGTGAGCCGGATCCCTGTGTCGTGGCCAAGACGGCTTGATCTCTACCCGTGTCCCTGTTTTTGTGTTTTTATACAAGGAGAAGGCAGACCCTTGTTGGTCGGTGTGTGGCACCACGCGCCCGAAGGCTCGACTTCCGTGCCGATCCACCGCCGCTACCCGTGTCCCTGCTTCCGAGTTTTTAACCTGGGGGGAAGCAGACCCCTGGTGGCAGGTGTGTGGCATCACGCGCCCGAAGGCCCGATTAGCGTGCCGATCCACCTCCTCCCTGCCCGTGTCCCTGCATCCGTGTTTTTATACGAGGGGGAATGCAGACCCTTGTTGGTGGAGCACCAGTCACCGAGCGTTACGGCCTCTCCTGGCCGGCATCGGCAACCGGACGCCCCCCGCCTCCCGGAAGTGCAAGAGAAACTCCGCTGCTCAAGTTCAGACCGAGAACCGGCCAACCGGTAGCCATGTTCTCCTTGCACGCGAGTGTACCTACGCGCGAGACTTATAAACTAAAAGCTAAACGAGCTAAGATCCCACCAATCTATGTCCCCCCTTTCGCGCGCGCCAGCCTTCGCCTTTTTATACAAGAGAAAGGCTCGACTTCTGTTGGTGAGATGTGTGGCATTACGCGCCCGAGGGCCCGATTTGCGTGCCGATCCATCTCCCCCTACAAGTGTCCCTGCCTCCGTGTTTTTATACGAGGGGAAAGGCAGACCCCTGTTGGTGAGATAGCATAGACATCGGGACTTGTCCGTCAGCCATGCATCCCCCGCCTACCCAATCCTATCCGCGATAACGCCCGTTGGAATGCCGGTCNTTCCGCGTGCACGCACGCATTGGCCCGGGACATTCCGCCCTCGGGGATCGGTATCCTTGGGTATCGCGCCCTGCGCAGACGACCGGTATCACCCGCGCACGCCCTACCTATCCGGGGCCTCTCATAGAGACGCTAGAGCTAAGGGAAAAAAGGGAACTACCCCGTTACAACCCACGCAGGCCCACCCACTTGCGATCGCGAGAGAGGTGCCGGTCCATCCGCATGCGCGCGCCGTGGCGCGCGGATGCATTGGCCCGGAAGAACACCCCCGTCCACAGGGATCGGTATCCNAGGGTATCCGCGCCCCGGTGTGCGCGGGGACAAGTCCCCCGCACACCTACACACACACCTACCCGGCGCCTCACATTGCAGAGGCGAGCTAAGTGACACGCACACACACACTCTCATGCATGCACCTGTCCACCCAACGCCGGACCCACGCGGCTCCTATTATTTTGCAGGCGGGAGTAGCGACGCCTGGGCACGTAGCCTAGTCCCTAGACCTTCGATTATTTAGCAGGCGGAAGGAACGACACCTGACCCTTCTATTATTTTGCAGGCGGAAGGTTGCCGCCTGAGCACGTAGCTCCCCCCAAGTGTCGATCCTCTAATTATTTTGCAGGGTAGAGGACGGACCCCTGAGGACGTACCTTTCCCAGCCCTATGCTCTCTTATTATTTTGCAGGGGAGAGAGACGGCCCCTGGGCACGTAGCCTTACCCCCCTACCACCCACCCCTCGCGGCCTCTAAACCTCGCGACAGCCTTTCGCGTTTTTATACGAGGAGAAGGCTCGACCCCTGTTGGTGAGATAGCATAGACATCGGGACAAGACCGTCAGCCATGCATCACCCATTTACCCGGACGAATATACGCGCGAACCCGAAGGGATGTTGGATCGCTGCATGCGCGCACAAAGTGGCGCGTATGCTTTGGCCCGCTCATTCCCACAAGTACCCCACAGGGATCGGTATCCCTGTTTATCCTACCCGAGCCTCTCATTGTAGAGGCAAAGTTACTGGTTTTCTCTTAGTTTGACCGCTCCCCGAAGGCCTGTCCGGCAANGTAGAACCTGCCAGGACCGAAGTCCCGCCGGCATAGCCCCTCGGATCATCACGGTTCTCAAGCCCGGGCACCACGTCAAGGTGGGAAACCGTCGCCCGGGAACCACGTTCAACCATAAACAAACCATGTTTACCCGCAAACGAACTATGTTTAACTAGAAACGAGCCACGATCAACTATGAAACCGCGTTAAACCGCAATTAATACCGTTAATCTATATAAATATGTTATGGAACAGGATAGTAAATGTACAACTAAAGTTGTTGCGTATAACATTTTATTGTCGTTTAGATCATCAAGAAAATATTTTAAATACATTTTGTAATGCGCAATGTTTCACATGTTTTTCACATCGTAGACACTTCAATACATTCAATTTATTTAAAGAAGCAATATCGTCGTAATCGGCATCCAATGTTTTAATAAGTAATCCACGTCGTACGTCACTATCAAGAATATCAGCTAGCCAGTTACATTTTTCAGGACCTTTAACATAGACGAGTGAAGATGGAGTTGTCATCAGTTTCTGCAGTGCCCCAAATAGCTGTTGTAATCAAATTTTTCGCTCTGCAGTATGCAACATTTCCATCTTTCCAACGCAACCCGTAATGATGCGTCATCAACCAACAAGCTGCTGACCTGTCTGATTTTGCAAGTAGATTCCACGGAAAGAAGCTTTCAAAAATGTAATGCGAGAGAACACTACGTTTTTGCAATATTGCCACTTCTTTGATTACACCATATCTACATAATTATTGTTATTATACATATTACATGGCAATATACATATAATCTATATTATACACGGTTTTTTTGTGATATTTTGTAATGTCCCTATGGTAAGGTTTTGGTAGAATCGGGTACCATATACCGCTTATTGTCGTACGGACTTAGAGCAAGTTTCGATTCGGACACAGCGTTTTGATGCGACATGGTTGTACTTTTTAGTTTCATGCGCACTTCGGTATAAAATAATCGCAGAGCTGGCGCCAAGAAGATAGACCATGTACAACCGTCTGATAGAAGTTCATCATCCTTCAGGACGCGAGAAAAGACACACAGATTCTACATACATTTAACGAATGTTTTCGTTAACTTCGTGTAACTTTGATCGTATACACGACTGTCGACACACCTTTTCGATTTCATCATTCAAACATTGTTTGTAATCGTCAAACATTAATGTTCTTGCTACGACGCTACTCTTTACACCCTTGGCTTTTTTTGGTGTCTTTCTTTCCATCTACCTTTAATGCATACATTTTTGCTCTAAGTCCGACGAATTTAGTCATTATCATTCCGTTATTTTCATCCTTCATCAATCCTGGAACCTTTTTGTTGACGCGTGGCATACCATACATATTATCAGTCGAATAATCACTTGTGTCGAATCGAGCAACGTCACGTTTCATGATATCGTACACGTTCTCGCATTCGATGAAATAAATAAGACTGTCTGTGTCGGTGTACCTAATTTTACATTTTTCTTGGTACCATAGAGGTGCCATATAATTGTGGTGAAATTCATAGAAACACGTCTTAGATATGTCTAATATACACACATTGCTACGTAAATCGGTTTGTTGAATTTTACTTCGAGTTTACGCAATTCAACCGCAATAACATTTTCAGAANAAACACTTTGACTATAAAAAGTTGGTCGGGAGATCAATGCTTCCGCATATCTTCCATACCACTTTGTTACAAGTTTTATGTCTACATGGTTTCGTACATTTTCCATAGTTTTGCCAAAAACTGCGTTATTCATCAATTTGTATAAATTGTTCTCAAAGTCGTTGGTAGGGAGCGTTCGAAATTGTGTATTTAATTCGATGTAACTGCGGAGTCACGGAAATTGCGCGAACTGTAATATGCGGTGAATCTTTGTAATACAAAGATCGTGTCGCACACATTAAAGCAGGGCACGTTAGTGAATAATATAACGCAATTTATCGTGTAATGTTGCGAGTAGCTTCTCCTGTCGCATGCCAGTTTATTGCGCGTCGAGCAGAACGGTAGGTCAGCGTGCGCGTTATGCAGTTTGCGAGGATACTCGAGGTCGACTTCAAAGATGTAACCGATATCTGAGGTTGCTGTCACAGACATCATGTCGACACTCTAGATGTTGTCCACTCATTGGAATGCGGCATACGGTAATGGCTGACACATAGCCCAGCCGTACAAGTTATTTATATTAAAGTACATGAGATACGACGTTGGTTTTGATGAGTCGTATGTCTGCATGTACTTGTTATTCGCGTGCGCATATCTTGCGCTGCACTGGCTAAGACCACCACGTATACCGCGTTTGATAAACATAACCATATCAACATCTGTGAGCAGGTCGAATGTTATGCCTGTGTGTTTCAGCATAGCGTCCAACGTGTAACCAGGTAAAGTATAATAATGCGCGGAATCTAATCCGTAACTTCGAATACAACTTTCTCAAAAATTCTCAAATATATCGGCCACTAATAAAATATCAGTCTTTAAATATAAATCGCTGTATTCACCTAACGTACGTATAGAGAATCGTTGCCAGATTTACAGCGTGTGCATATTCACTCTCAGATATCGTTTCACCGGTCAGAGAACTGTAAAATGACTCGCGCTGTGGTAAACGCTGCTCCAACTTGTCGACACAGTCTACGTAGTCGTATGGAAAGATCCCTTTACGCGTTTATAATTCAAAGTTTTCGACGGATAAATTTCTGAATTCTAATTGTACAATTTTTTCAACTTGTCTTTATAAAGAAACGATGCTAGTTTATCGAGACTAGCACTGAGAAATTTGTACAAATCAATAAATCGCGACTCTATATTGTATTTAATACGCAGTTAGCAATTTTGATGTAATCAGCAAGTTTTATCTCATAAAATAGGATTATGTTACTTCAATACGTGATCAAATTGATGACATCTGATACCCAAACATGCTTACTTTTGCGAAAAAAATTGTTCTCTCATATAAAATAAACATGTTATTTCGATATGTAAACATTGCAAACATAAGCGTGTTTCTGAGTCATAAATTTTAATGTCATCATTTTTTCTAATAAAGTGGTGGAGTTAGGCGGTATTTAAAAAAGCTTTTACGTGACATCCCATTATTCAACTTTTAACCGTGGTTCAAGAAGACGTAATGTATACTAACAGAAAATGCAACAGCAAGATGAAAACTGCACGCAACAAGTAAGTAAACTGGAATTAAATAAGGCCGTTACGAACCATTCGCAGGATGTTTGTGCAGAAACTATGCGTGTACATATATATATATATATGTACACGTTAACAATTTCACGAGCGTCAAATCTTTTTAAGTAAGTAAACTGTTACATTACTTGGCTTTTGTTTTGTTTTTGACACATACGTCATTCACTTGTGTTTTTTTACAGTGTACAAACTGCGTCTTTACCACATCAGGCAACTCGCATTTTCGGAAGACGATACGCGCTAACGTCAACAGGATACAAACACATTGAAATTGAAATAAGTGTTGGCCCAATTTTTTATGTGGAGATAGTTATCGGAGGTAATCATGGAACTTCAATGCTTCTACCATTTTCTACATGGCAAACGATCATCCAGAAGCAGACAGATATTCACCAACTACTACAATCGACAGAAGCATCTGCTACAGTGTGGCTTCGCGATGTAGCGCTCAATATCGTTATTATTCGCGACTCACGAATTGTAAAATTTACATTAAACGACAAGTGTTTGTACATGAAACTACCGACCGTAAAATTCTTGTTAACTTTGAATTCATGTATTGAAAACATGTATTATTGGTTGGCTGAACACACTCATGTAGTAAACACAAAGTTTGCGCACTTTCTTTGCGTTCTACGAGAACAGAATATTACTGATGTATGCAACGCTGCAAAAGCGATATGTGACAGTGGAGTGTATGACAATAACGCAATCATAGATTGCGAATTGTTGGCATGTGCTGTAAAAGATATTGTGCACGATGCGTGTAAATAATATCTATCAATTGTATGCTGAATAAAATTTTTAGTTAATATTACATCTTTGTTATTTCTCTCCCACTTTACCTACAACGTCGCTTACACTGCGTCTTATGTTACAATATATGTACAAATTGTGCGGTTTCTAATTCTATGACTCAGCATTTTTAGGAAACAATATATTACGTAGATTACTTCGCAATAAATACAAAAAGCATCTTTGCACGTTCTCGCTAAAACCTGCACCTCTGCACCTTTACCTGCGTATAATGTTACATATCGCTATATACACATAAAAAATAAATATATATTAAACATATTAAACATAAAAAATATATTAAACATAAAAATATATTAAACATAAAAAATAAATACACAAAATTTGGAAATTTATTTTGTGGAAATATATATGATACATGTAAATATTAGTTTTTATGAAGAAACTTTGCATACTCTTGCTAAAACTCTGCAACTTTACGCGCGTATATTGTTACATACTGCGGCACATGCCGAAAGACATATGTGTAATAATACATAGTTTCTGTAAATTATTCCGAAATGTAGAAATTTATACATAGAAACAATTTTAATAAAATGGAAATATAAAAAAATTAATAGTAAAATAGGCGTTGTTACTTTGCGCTAAAAAAGTAAAACACCGCAACTGTGCACGTTCTCGCTAAAAAACTGCAACTGTACGCGCACTGCGTATAATGTTACATACCGCGAAACATGCTGAAAAAAATATGGGGCGTGTTCCGTTTGACCACAGTACGATTCGACACCGATCGATTCGACACCAAATTATTGGACACAAAATTATT
>NW_018022590.1:6356-8868 GCF_002006095.1 Pseudomyrmex gracilis | reverse complement strand
ATCGTACGGTGTCGAATAATCTGGTGTCGAATCGTACGGTGTCGAATAATTTCGTGTCGAATCGTACGATGTCGAATAATCTGGTGTCGAATCGAGCGGTGTCGAATCGTACTGTGGTCAATAGAGTATCACCCAAAAATATGTACAAATGGAAATAAAAAAATGAATAGTACGGTTTTGTTACTTTGCGCTAAAACTAAAAATGCAACTATGCACGTTCTCGCTAATAATTGCAATTCTGCAACTTTACGCGCATTGCGTATAATGTTACATNCCGCAGCACATGTTGAAAAAATATGTACAAAAGTTGCTGTTTTATATGCATATATGTTATATAAAGAACATATATTTCTTGGATTCGTCATATTGTTACGTAACCCTACAAAATACCATATATTACCGCTTGCCGAAAACTCGCCATATTGTTACATTACAAAATACCATGCGTAGTACCGCAGTAACAAGTACATACCTTGGATCGAGCCGCCATATTGCACCGCGTGTGAAGTCGCCATAAAAGAGGTCCTCCGCGTGACGTCAGATTGCCGCCGCCATATTGTCGAACCGCGTATCGCTTCTGGTGCGCGTGTGAAGTCGCCATAAAAGGGGTCCTCCGCCGCGTGATGTCATATCCTGCAGCGCCCCGCGTGACGTCATACCCCTCCCCCACGTGACGTCATTACTCCTCCCCCTGTGACGTCACGCCCCCGCGTTCCCTCCCCCCTGTGTGACGTCACCCTTTCCTCTGTGACGTCATACCCCGCACCCCCTTGGAGCTCCTGGGTTAGAACTCTCATATATACACTGCTTCAGTGTCTTTGTTAACGTTTAAGCTATGATCATTCAATTTAATGTGTAACATTTCTGATGTTAAGCGTTTAAAGTAATTTCTTTCATTATTCAATATTCTCACTGAGTGCCATCGAAAAGAAGGACCATAATTCAAGCAATGTTCTGAAATAACAGAAGACTGTTGTTTTTTTTGGACATAAGTCATATGTTCTTTAATTCTTGTTGCAAGTTGTCTTTTTGTCTGTCCTATATAACTGAACTTACAAGAATCACAGGATATTTCATAAACAACATTGTTACGTTTGTCTATCGGAACATAATCCTTGTGTGTTTTTATAAATTTGTTAAACAAATTTAAGTTTCTGTAAGCTGGTCTGATTATAGTATTATTTCTGATTGCAACTTTAATAAGAGGATCAAAAATGCGTTCGGTGTTTGGTATGAATGGAACTACGCAATAATGAGTTGGCGGTTTGTCATTGTTGTCTAAAGAATTATTTTTAAGATGTTTGTTGAGTTTATTGGAAAACAAAATTTTAAGCCTTCTGTTGATCATTTTAAAAATAAAGTGAAGTGGATAGTTATTAGTTAAAAGAGTATCAATAACATAAGATAGATTTTTGTAATGATAAATGGGATCTGATACTAAAATAGATCTGTCAACTAATGTGAAGACAGTGCCTATCTTGTGGTTTATTGGGCTAAGTGACAAATAATTAAGATATCTTCCTGAAAAAGAGGGTTTGTGGTACTAATCACAACTGATTACTCTGTTTTCAAGGATGATATCCACGTCCAAAAAGCTAATGTGGTTGTTTGTTGGTAGTTCCAAAGTGAATTGTACTCTGTCATGAATGGAATTAAAAATGTCTAACGTCTCTTTTAGTTTGTTTGTAGGAATAGTAATAATAATATTGTCAACATATCTGAAGTAAAATGTTATAGAATATGGCAAAGAATTAAGTGCTTCAAGTTCAAGATCCTGCATCATTATATCTGCGATAATGAGAGACAATGGAGATCCCATGGAAGTACCAAAAATTTGCTTATAGATTTTGTTGTCAAAAGTAAAAAATATAGAATTCAACACAAATCTGAGGGCTGATATAAATTCATTTTCATCAATTTTGGTATGTAAACGAATATACCTCTATCTCTTAGAAATATTTTTAAGAATTGAGATTTCAATTCAAAAAAACACTTGTAAAAATTTACAAGTAGAACTCGTTACATATGTATATATATATGTACACGCACAGTTTCCGCACAAACATCCTGCGAATGGCTCGTAAGGCCTTATATATTTCTTGTTGACAATTTCAACAAGCCTTAAGTCTTAATTGTTTATAATTTAAGTTGCAGTTGTGCGGGACCTCTGTATCGACCGGTTATATGACAATGACCGTGAATTTTTATATCATCTGCTGCGAATGGTTTTTCGCACACGTGAAAGTGACTCGCGTTACGATAAACTGATTTTTGTTCTTCCGTTAACGTTTTCATGGGCACATTAGTAGATAAAATTGTTTTTACTCGATTAGCCAATTCTTTGAGTTCATTGACGAACCATGTGATGCAATCTTCGCCGCGACAATACCGATAAGAAGAGAAAAAGTCGTTGTATGAGCAGCAAACATAATATTCTATGCTAAACGCTTTGGGGCGTGTTCCGTTTGACCACAGTACGATTCGACACCGATCAATTCGACACCAAATTATT
>NW_018022590.1:0-5751 GCF_002006095.1 Pseudomyrmex gracilis | reverse complement strand
GAGCGGTGTCGAATCGTACTGTGGTCAATAGAGTATCACCCAACGCTTTGTGATGTTGATACGCATAGGATGTTTGCTGCGTCTCTCCATCAGTTTTGTATAATACGCTCTCAAGGTCTGCGAATACTACGAATAGAAGGCGTTCCTTCCTAATGTGGTTGCTAAAACTGAGCCACTTATTTTCTTCCATCGGCAATCGATTCGCGCAGTTACTTAGTTTTCCGCAATCTATGTTGTGAACATTCAACTTGTCCAGAGAGTGGAAGTAGTGTAAACATCTGCAAATATATATTACTTTTTTCATAGTGTCACACATCCTATATACATATATAACGCAAAAGCATACCTGTCGCAAATATATTTCTTTCCATCATGTTTGCATACTTGTGCGCTCACGAGTCGAGACAAATTTTTTATACACGCAAAGTGTCCACGATTAACATCACGTGAATCCGAAACGTAGAGTAAGTTTACGCGCTTCTCTCTCGTTTGCTCTGAGTCGTATTGAAAGGATGACAAGTTTGTTCTTCTTCTTTTTTCTCTTCAATTCCATGTTGTACACATTGACGGAGATGTCATTGAGCCGTTCAAATTTTGATATTGCATACTTATTGGAAACTCAATGTTCTGTAAATTCAAAACTGTTGTATAGTGGGGATACGATGATGTGCGTTCTACATTTTTGTCGGCTGGATAAAGAGTGGCCACCACCGACCATGCACAGCATGCATTGTCCTCGGATAGCACGTTAATCACCGCTCTCTTAAACTTAACTTCTGGCGGCAAATTTATATGACATCCTGCGCGCAATAGATTATATTTATTCACGTTTACAGTTAAATTTAGTATACGTGACAAGACCCATCCGCTATCACGTTCTTAGAATTCATCTAAAGACGCTAACATGGGTTTGATGATGTATCGTTCGTACCACACTTGTCTAAATTAGTTGTATAAAAAAATGCGCCAAATTTCTGGTAGTTATACTTTTATTGGTCTGTTTATTTGCCGATACAAATTCACCCATAAACACTGTATTGATTTTTAGACTATTGTGTTTTTCAATAGCATTTTGCACTTTTTCCAATACCGTGCTTCTCGCGTGTTCAAGAAAATGGCGAGGTTCAACGTAGTCTTTGTTGATGATTACACCCGTCATTAATCTACTCTCAAAAGCGGTGTCTATCTCTTACCATGTAAGTCCATGTCCGGCGCCAATATATGCAAACTATCGGCGCAGTGAGTTTTTTAATCCTTCGAGTCGGGCATTTCTAGCGACCAGCGAGTGTCTGACTCCTACAGACAGTCACGGACCTTTGTTCCGACTATGTTCTTCCAATAATTCGAGACATTCTTCACAACGCTGCTTTCACGCGACAAACTCTTCTCGCGAGTTCAAACGAGTCGACTATTCCAATACATTGCGCTCTATGTTTGCGATTGTTTCCGTATAGATTGCAAATTATTGGCATGCGTTGTTAAAAAGATGCATGTACTGCATGTAAATAATATTTTTCACCATGAATAAACTTTAAATATAAAAAAGTGAATACTACGTCTTTGTTAATTCTTTGCTACAACAAGTGCAATTCGACAACTTTGCGCTCTCGCTAAAAAATTGTAACTATGTAACTTTGCGTTCTCGTTAAAAACTGCAACTCTGCAACTTTACGCGCTCCTGTACATATTTGTTGATGTTGTAGTTTTGCATATTAAACAATACACCCATCTTTGTTTAATAAAACTGACACTTGATACACGAAAAAAAGTGCAACTTTTGCAAACTGTACCTTTAAATATGTAATAAAATCGAAGATGTCTGATATCCGACAGAAGATCAGTTTGCGGAATTTATGAGTCATATGTAACAATTGCGCAATCGTTATTTTCTATTACGTTAGTAATTTGTGCTGACACCAGCATTTATTTTGTAACTTTAATATATATTAACATTATGTTAGTTTAATATGTGATCAAGTAGATGAAATTTGATATCCGACAAAAAACTGCTTATTTTGCAGAATTTATGAGGTATTTCATCATCATTTTTTTCTTCAATACGCAGTTAGTAATTGTTGCTGTCATCAGCAGGTTTATTTAATATAGGTTTATGTTCTTGAATACGTGATCAAATTGATTTAGCGCTAAATGTCGTTATTATTCGCGACGCACTAGTTGTAAAATTTATGTTAAACAATAAGTGTTTGTATATGAAACNACCCACCGTAAAATTATTGTTAGCTTTAACTTCCTGTATTTAAAATATGTATTAGTGGTTGGCGGAACATACCCATAAAGTAAATACAAAGTTTGCACAGTTTGTACGCGTTTTACGAGAACAAAATATCACTGATGTAAGCACCGCTGTAACAGCGATATGTCAAAGTGGAGTGTACGACAGTAGCGCGATTATAGATTGTGAATTATTGGCATGCGCTTTAAAAGATGTTATATATGATTTATGTAAATAATATTTTCCATCATAAATAAACTTGAAATATAAAAAGTGAACAGTAATAGTGTAGGCCTCGTGAAATTGTTAAAGAGAATAATAATCAAGGTAAAGGCCGATACNAGGCAAAAATACTGGATGTCAGTTTATGTAAATGTTTCTTTATTAATGTCAGACGTTTCGACTCCTGGATTGAGTCTTCCTCAGTGACATTATTAATTTCAATTCAGTTTGAACTGCACATCAATACTCTGTCTCACGTGTCGAGATGGATTTCTTATAAGCACACACAGTGTCAAGAAAATAAACAAAGTACTGATCAGTACTGAATTGAAATTACTAATGTCACTGAGAAAGACTCAATCCAGAAGTCGAAACGTCTGACATTAATAAAGAAACATTTACATACACCGACATCCAGTATTTTCGCCTCGTATCGGCCTTTTTCTTGATTATTTTCTTTAATAAAAAGTGAATATTACGTCTTTGTTGTTTCTCACTAAAACAATTGCAATTACTCCGCACTAAAATAAAAAAATGCAATTTTGCAACACTCTTGCTAAAAATTGCAACTCTGCAACTTTCCGCGTCCCTGCGTATACTGTTACATACCGCAGCACATATCAAAAGGCATATGTGCAACAATGTATATGTGCTGTACTGTATTCCATAAAAATATNTACATAGACACAATCTTATTAACATGGGAATATAAACCAATGACTAATACGGCTATTTATTTAGCGCTAAAATTAAAAAATGCAACGTTGCACGTTCCTGCTAAAAATTGCAACTTTGCAACGTTTACGCGCACTGCGTATAATGATATCGCGGCACATGCCGAAAAAAATATGTACAATAATTGCTGTTTTTACATATGTTATATAAAGACCATTTCGGAGTCGCCACATTGTTACGTAACATTATAAAATACGATGCATATTACCGCAGTAACAAGTACATACCTTGAAGTTGCCATATTGCACCGCGTGTGAAGTCGCTTCTGGTGCGCGTAGGAAGCCGCCATACGCCGTACGTCATCGTGAAGTCATTTTTTGCGTGACGTCAGTGCCACGCCTCTGCGTGACGTCATATCCCTCCCTGCGTGACGTCATTACCTTTCCCTCTGTGACGTCACGCCCCGCGCCCTTTCCCCACCCCTGTGTGACGTCATAGTGTCGTCATTACCCCTTTCCCCGCGTGACGTCATTACCTTTCCCCTGTGACGTCACGCCCCGCGCCCCCTCTCCACCCCTGTGTGACATCACAGTGACGTCGCCCCTCTCCCTGTGACGTCATACCCTGCGCACCCCTCGGAGCTCCTGAGTTAGAACCGCCCCTGTTTCACTACTCATGGAACACGACTCAACTTTAAGGCAGTGTTGCTGCGAAGTCGCGTTTTCGCGTATGCGCACTGTACAGCCAATTAGATTCCCGTAAAAGCTGTGTTCTCGCGCATGTGCCTTTAAATGTAGCATTACTGCCGTACTAACTCCGACATTATTAAGGTTCTGTAAAGACCCAAATAATTTTTCATAATTAACACGTGGAGTGTGTTTTAATAATATTTGTTNAATCGCAACGTGGGCAATCGCAACGTGGGCAATCGCAACGTGGGCAATCGCAACGTGGGCAATAGTCACTGTGGGCAATCGCAACGTGGGCAAAAGACTCCCACTCGTGTGTGTGTCCAGAGAGCGAGAGAGCGAGAGAGTGAGAGAGCAAAGAGAGAGAAAGAGTGCGAGAGAGAGAGAGAGTGTGTGTGTATGTGTGTGTGTTGTAAACAGATAAATACATAGAAAATAAGAGAAAAAGATAAAGAAGAGGGAGACAGAGAGACTGAGAGATTTATACAGTGTCATTTTGTTTTATTTATTAATTGAACTTTTTCTCTTTCTTTTTTTCTTTCTTTCTTTCTCTCTCTCTCTCTCTCTCTCTCTCTCTCTCTCTCTGTCTCTCTCTGTCTCCGTTCCTTTCTCTCTCTTCCCCATCTTTTTCTCTTATTTACTATTCATTCACTTACACTTACTCACACACACACACACAGACACACACTCACCCACACTCACCCACACTCTCTTTTTGTATTGTTACACAATACAGTGTGTGTAACTACACACAATACAGATAGAAATGTGTGTGTTTGTGTGTGTATGTGTGTGTACAAAACAGATAGGTTCATAGAAAGTTGGAGAACACAATAATGAAGCGAGAAAGAGAGAGATTTATACATTTTCATATTTTCTCTAGATCTTGCCAGAGATGAAAGACCTGTGAGTGTGCCTTCGGTCGNTTCTGACTTTCAAACTCGTGGTAACAAATATTATATTGTTTTGGTTTTATGCATATATTTATACATTTTCTTAGTCTTATATTTATTAATGTGATTTTGCAGATCAGCCTAAAAGAAGAAAACCGGTGATTCCTCCCGTTGCCTGTATTTTGCCACCTGCTAATATCAAATTTTGTATTAGTTTGGTTTACTTAATTAATATACATTGACTTGATCTAATATTTAATAATTTGTAATTGTAGATCAACCAAGAGAAAGAAGCGCGGCCTTTCCCTTAGGTATCAAATTTTTCTTTTTTTCGGTTAAACACACATACATACATATACATATATATACATTTATATAATCTTTTTTTTTTTAAAAAAAAAAGATCAATCTAGAGAAAGAAGCGTTGCTTCCCCCTCCAATACCTAAAGATGTGCCTCTTCCAGGTATCAAGTATTTAATTTTTTTGGTACATACACACACACATGTACATGTATATACATTTATAGAATTTTTTTTTAAATATTTAGATTTGTCTAGAGGAAATACTGTTTTTCCTGTCGCCAGCAGTTCGGTTCCCGCTGGTACGTAATGTTACATCTTTTTTGTTTTTTCAGAATCATATATATATACATATAAACTTATTTATTTCATATTTTTCCAGATAGCAGACCCATTAGGAGACCGCGAGGAACTAGAGCTGGTGCAGCTCGGCAGCAAGATCGTTTTATGCAATTTTTATTTCGATTGTCGGCTGCCCAATATAATTGGGAGAGAAGGAGATACTTCAGGAAGGTAAGTATATTTTTGCTAACTAAAAATATATTTTTTTAATTAAGAAATATGTTTGTTTTAGGAATGACCCAGGTTTGTTGATCTGAAGATTTCTTCTGAAAATTTGTGTTAATATTATTTTGGATTTTTTGTTATTGTTTGTATGTTTTAGGTTTAACTGTTTTGTTTTTTTCCAATTTCTCAAATATTATGTTTATTGTAGTATTAAATAAATAACTTATAAAAA
>NW_018022589.1:16427-20288 GCF_002006095.1 Pseudomyrmex gracilis | reverse complement strand
GTTATATAACGAGCTCTGAAATTTTAAAACTCGATTTTCTCTGCAATGCCTAAGAAGTGCGTCTTACTACTTTACCCTGTTGAAGTCCTAGTCATGGCCTACACGTGTAGCAAAAATGAATCGAATCGGCAGGGGCCACTTTGTAGCCTCTCCTTGTTAGACTCTAAGATGCAAAACAAGAGGCAACCAGTAAAATATAATCTTCTAAATTTGATCTTCAGTCACTGCAGTTTCTCAAAATAAGGAGTAATATGTTTGTTTTTTCTGAGATCGAAAATAAACCTAAGGCTGGAATTAAAGGCACGCTGAAGGCAAAGATCCAATTCCGCAGTAGAATCAGAGAAGAGCGAACAGCAATAGTCAAGAAAAAGACAAATGAGACTTGAGACAAGTCTAATGCAAAAAGTCACAGAAATGAGTTGCTTGAAGATTTTAAGTCTGTAGAGAGATGAATTGAAACGAGAGATAGTCCTTGAGACGTGTTTTTCTTAGAACAGTTTATTGCTGATTGTGACACCCAGATAAACAACTGAGTCCTTGAAAAGAACAGAGTTGCCATCCACCGTCACGCAAGACAAGTTGGCAAGGTCAATGCCGTTGATATACTTGGCAGAACCGAGGATCATGGCAGATGTCTTGTCGGTGTTTAGAGACAGCTGGTTACAGGAAACCCACTCCACTATCCTAGAGATATCATCATTCACGTTCTCAATTGCATTACTCAAAGAAGCAAGATTGCAATGTAGGTAAATGAGCAGATCATCAGCATAGTAGCTGCATTTACAATATTTTAACGTACCACCAAAATCAGACACATATAAAACAAACAGCAAAGGTCCAAGCATTGATCCTTAAGGAACACCGGCAGTAACAGGAAGCTCCTCAGAATTAGCGAAGTGGAGAGATCGAACAGATTGTGTGCGAAGATCAAGGTAAGAACAAAGCCACCTCAGGACCAAATAAGAGAAGTTCTTAGCAGGCAGCTTATCAATCAGAATACGATAATTTACTCTGTCAAAAGCTTTCGAGAAATCGAAGAAGACCGAAACAGTGACCTTTCTGCGATTCGCAGCAAATTGAATGTTATCCATCACTCGAATTAAAGCAGTCTGAGTTGAGAAATCCTTCCTATAGGCATTCTGAAACGGATCAAAGTTGCCAGATTTTTCAAAGTATTCCGTCATCTGCCTCTCAACAATGCTCTCAAGTGCCTTCGAGATAGCACACAAAATAGAAATTAGTCGAAAATGTTTCAGCTCGGTAGGGCATTTGACCTTGGGAATAGGACAGATAATAGCTGACTTTCACACCAAAGAAAATAGCCTTGACTCAGACTGTGGTTAAAAATATGCGTTATGATAGGAAGAACGCAAGGTAGAGCAGAGGTAACCAGTCTCAAGGATAAACCATCCTTGCCCACAGCGTCAGATCTACTTCTGCCAAGCGCATTGATAACATCAAGCACATCAACATTACTCCAGTACAATTTACCATCGTCAAACGCAGGTTTACCAAGGTAAATTGGATCAGCTACATTCACGACAGGAAAGGTAGATTCGCGTACAGAAAAGAATCTGTTGAGTTCGTTTACAGTACAAGGAAGCACCGCTCAGCAGATTTAGCTTTAACTAGACTAAGCTTTTTCAGTTCCTTCCAGATTGAATTAGGAGTCCTGAGTTTTGAAAAAGCAGTAAGATAGTACTTCTCCTTGGCCTGGCGGACAGTAATCTGCACTTGATTCCTTAATAACTTGTAAACTACGTAGTTTTCTTCGCTCTTATGTCTTCTCTATCTTCTTCGCGCTTTGTTCCGTTCAGTCATTTGAGCCTTGATGTTAATAGTCAGCCACGGTGCTCGCATGCGTTTAGGACGAATGGTTTTTAACGGCGCATTCTTATCAAAGCTCGTCAGAATATATTTGTTGAAATCTACCTTTATATCGATTTCATTGTCACTCAGCAAAAGATTCCAGTCGCAGTTTATAAGATCACGCAAGAATTTTTCAATGTCAAAGGAACTCATGTCTCTGATAGTAATTGTTCTCTTCGGTATGCGCTCAACAACAATGTTATATTCAAGGTCAATAAGTTCATGCAAAGAAAGAAAGCACACATCAGACTGACTAAATGATACCAACTTGTCAACGTCGTCAATCAAGCATAAGTTAAGAAAGGTGGTGGAAGTCCGAGTCAGTGTTGTAAACTTTAGCCGTCTGCAACATGAGCAACAGAGGTGGTGGGGGCCGCGCACACAAGCACAGCAGCGTCTGTGTGCGTAACGTCACACTCGGCTGCTCGGCTCGTGGAAGAATGCAGACGTACTATATGTTCCGTCTTCTTTCCACCAAGCCGGCCACGAGGCAACGTACAGTACAGAGCACCATATCGTGCGCCGTGAGGGGGGGAGGGAGAGAAGTAGTTCTCCTCCGGCCGTCTCCTACTACCACGCACCAGCGGCCCGATTTAATCCATATATCGGCATGGTTACCGATGATACTCACCAACGCGGTTACCAATAATACCGACAGTCATATGTTACCATAATATTATCGCAAACATTGAAAAGATTAAGTCTGCATTGAAAGTGACTTTAATAATTTATATCAAATATTTATTTATTTAATTATTAGCTTTTACGTGATATGAGAAACTTACTTACGGTAAGGGTAAAAAGATAAAATATATTTCAGTAAGAGAGTGAAAAACCATGACTTAGATTTAGAGATCTGTTCAACTTTGAGTCCAGCGTTAGCAAGTTCAGTTGAATCCTTAATCTTCGGCAGATCGACCGCCGCAGCCTCTATACGGACACCATTGTTTCGCGCAGAAGTAATTTTGTTCACTTTCAAATTAAAATTCGCCGGTTTGATAATCTTTTTAAAAGCTTCCTTTGTCTCGTTAAAAGTGGCATATTTATGTCCAAGGTCCTTGCTCGGAACAATAAGAATATCGGTAGATTTTGTGACGGCAACGGTAGGACCACAAGGGACACAAACAATAGAACTAGAAGATTTCGCTGCCGAGGCATAAGAGAAAGCAGGAGCTGACCCCTCCTCGGCCATGAGACCAGCCGATCGGTGCATTAAAGTGTCCAAACGCACCTTAGAAATAGCGTCGATGATCATTTCCTTGACAGATTCAACCGTGATAGTAGGAACATTATTTCTTTTTTTTAACAATGCCAGATAAGCCGCAGAGAGTTCGGAAAAAGACTCACGACAGGCCCTAAAGGCAGACTCAATGTGCGCCTTCCTTTCAAGAGAATCTTTGCTCGAAAGAAGTAATTTAGAAACAGTATCAAAATGCTCAACAATAGATTGCTTAAATGCATAAACTTTAGACGTGCTCATGATAATACCGCAGGAATTGTTGACTAACAAAGATGCAGAAGATCGTTGCCTAGTGAGACCGCCGCATTGTTTACCGTTGTCACCGTGGTTTGAATCTAGAGAACCGTCATTCGAAGATGAAGAGGGGGGGGGAGTACCTCGCCCTGATATCTCGGCGGCCGTGATTGGAAAGCCCACCTCTAACGTACCTGCACGAAGTGGGAGAAGTAAGATGGCTGTTCAGTTGATCCGCAAGTGAAATCCGTTCGAAAAATCCGATGAAGGAAAATGCAACAAGCTGCACCAGGAAACTCCAGAAGACGTCGAAAACGTAATTACCAATCAAGCGAAAGGCTTCGATCACAATCTGGAAAAGTCAGGCCTCGGCGGGGGCAGAAAGCGGCAGAAATGAGATCGAAAAGACAGAGCTAAATATGACACGTCTGTTTATACTCACTTCACGGCAGAGAGAGAGAGAGAAAGCAAGAGAGAAAGAGAGAGAGAGAGAGAGAGAGAGAGAGAGAGAGAGAGAG
>NW_018022589.1:2976-16417 GCF_002006095.1 Pseudomyrmex gracilis | reverse complement strand
AGAGAGAGAGAGAGAGAGAGAGAGAGAGAGAGAGAGAGAGAGCAAGAGAGAGAAAGCAAAGATTATAAGAGCAAAAAGTGCAAGCATCACGAACAGATCTAATAATATTTAAATCAATTTAATGTGTGGCTATAACGTTATCCATTGGTTCCGCTATTTTGCTTCAGAACCAATGAAAAGGTTGACAACATTGGCCAGACTTTTATTTTTAGGGAGCAATTTCTAAGCAACACCGATTTTTACTTTGTTTCTTAATTAAAAACAGCTTACTTATATTTATATATAAGAATATATTTTGGCCCCTAACTCTCAAATTGCTTTACGTTCAATCTTCAAAGCAGATCATTAAATCTTTTACAATGTAACTGTCGTTCTCTAGTCCGTAGATTAGACTCCCTCGAGTTTTTGTTACAGAAAAACAATGTTCACGTCGCTGCGCTCTGCAAAACCTACCTGAATAGGTCTTCTATTGTAACCTTTCTAAATCACACAAAATTGTCTCGGCTGATTGCAATAGATATGGTGGTGGTGTTGCTCTTGTCATCGCTAAACATATTAAGTTTTAACTGATTGACGACTGGGATTTACGCAATCTTTGTAAGAATAACTTAGTGGAATTTATTGCTGTCAAGTTATTTCTACTTAACAACCAGATTCTGTATATTTTTTTTATATATAGCCCACTTCGCGGGTCAAACCCTCACACTGACCAAAACTTGTGGTCACACTGTTTTCAATTATGTTCTAGATACAAACCGTCAATTATTTGCGGAGACTTTAACGGCAAAAGCTCTCTCTGGAACAACTACTTTACAGGTGGAGATAGCGAAAAGAAGAAGGTTGAAACCGCTATAGGTAACTCTTTGTGGGCGGTCCTCAATAACGGAGAACGCACTTGGTATTTTCGGATCTCTCCCGTCAATTAGCTATTGACTTAATGGTTGTGTCCCATAGTCTAGTTAACCACTTCCACTGGAGAGTGTCAGATTATCATCACGGTAGCGACCATTACCTCATATTTGTAGACATTTTCAGTAAGTCCTGCGACAAGATACCCTGTCGCCCGTTTACCTCGGTTAAGGAGATATTTTGACTGGGAGATATTCCAGGCTCGCTGTAAGAGTCTTCTTATCGATGTCCAAGAAGCTAATCTTTCTCTAGGCCAGGGCTGCATAACTGGCGGTCCAGTAGCCACGCTTGACTATCACGTTTATTCCATTTCTTTCATTCGTAGAGGAGAGGCTTTCCTAACTCTCGCTTAAAGCGCTGGCGGGACAGCCGCCGGAGGGTGATAGTGGTGATACAAGCACACTGCACACATATGAAACGGAACGTACGTACGTACGTACGTAGTAGAGTGGTAGGCTCGCGGTCAGTGGTGGGGATGTAAGAAATATTGCAGCGTTATTACTTGGCTAGTCGGCTTGCCTGAGTTGTGCAGCTCTGCTCTAGGCATTGAGGAGTCATACAGTCTGCTTGTCAGTCAAGTTAGAGACCCAGACGTTCTCGGAAACCAAGATTGTCACCTCCGTTAGTTCTTCCCGTAAACCACCTACGTAGGATGACTATCCTTAAGGAAACTAGATAATTGGACTACCTGTTTCTCCGCTGATACAACTTTTAATAACACTGCGCTTTTATGCAACAAGCTGCTTTCAGGTTTGTAATTTGAGCACTATTTTCTTAATAATGAGCACTATGTTCTTTCTCTATTACGGCAGAATAAAAAAGTCACGAGCTTTTTTTAATAACAAAAATATTTTGTGCGAGAATGTTTCGTTTAAATCACTATGTGTACAGTAAGAGAAAATCGAATAATCTGTCATGTTGCCATGGCAAGTCACTTAGAATCTCTAGAATATGGCTTTCTTGTAGAAAGAAGGCTCGAAATCCGTCTATGAACGACTCCCGAAGAGAGATGATAAAAATTTCGGAAGAATCTGATCTTTTTGCATTTGAATTGCTCGGAAATTTGTGAGCGTAATAAATTCAAATGATCGATATACGCATTTACAAAATTAAAAGAAAAATCTTTTAATTTCTTTTCTTCTCAAGATACGCACAGAAACGATCAATGATCCAATGAAGCGTCTTCGTATATAAATTTAATGAATTGCATTTGTATACTTTTACACTCGCTTGTGTGCGCAATTTGAGATTTACACACGATTAACATGTAACAATGCTATTGTTACGGCCGGGACCGACCATCCGTCCCGGCCCAAAAACGGCGCATAGCGCCGAATAAACTTTATGAAAGTTGCAGCGTGTATTGAATACACGCTGTCGGCGTACCGCCCGCGCCGCGCACTCACCGCGTCAACAAACGGTTGACATCCCGCCGCTCCGCGCACTCCCCGCGCCGACAAGCGGCCTGCGCGCGGCCTTTACTGCGCGCTCCCCGCGCCAGCAAACGGCCTGCGCGCCGCCCGCACCGCGCGTTTCCCGTGCCAATAAGCGGCCTGCGCGCCACTCTCACCGCGCTCCCCGCGCCAACAAACGCCAGCTGATACCGCGCCCGCACCGCGCGCCCCGCCGCGGCACGAAGCGACAAGCGTGACAAACAAATTATTGTTTTCCGTGCATTTTGTCAACCCCGCCCCGCGGAAAACGGCGAGTATAAAAACCGGGCCCAAAAGCGAAGAGATCAGATCCGCCTGATCTCCGAATCTAGCGAGAAGCATCTAGGGAAGCTCCTTCTCGGTCGGGTAAACCGACAGCGACTCAAAGATTCGATCCTTTTCGGGAGAATAAGTTTCTTATTCTCTCCGCCGGGTAAACCGGCATCCGTTCCGCTTCGCTCCGGGGAATCTCTGATTCTCCGCCGGATAAACCGGCATCCGCTCCGATCGAGAGACTTATACCAATATGCAAAATACCGGTATTTTACCGATATTTTTGGGTAATACTATGAAAACCCTTATGCAAACCGAAATGCAGAAATACTGGTATGACGTCATACCGGTATATGATAATACCGGTATATTTATCCATATTTACCTACATTTACCGATAATTTTTTTGTGATTTATAAAAAATAATATCTTAAAACTATAAGTGTTGTCATTATGTTGATAACACTTTTTAATAATACAATGTTTATAAAAAAACTGCCGCACAGAAACTTAATATTATTTAAATTATTTTATTTTTTTATATAATTAAGAACAGTACCAATAATTAATATAATTATATATATTGTGACGTTTTTTCTCTGGTCTTACGAAATTCCCGCGTCGTCCCGCCCGAAACGGAAGTACGAACTCAAGACACGGACGGAAGTCCGCGAGATAGGAAACGTCTAGATCAGCAGGAGAGAAAAGGGTGTTAAACCGAGCAACCACTGTACCGAGCCGACGGATCCTTGGATCTAATTTTGGGCGCCAGACGCGTACTCGCGTCAAAATGTGCGTCGCTCGACACAATAGGCCGACTAGCTCTATTTGAAACGGAGAGGGGGAGGGTCGGACGATAAATAAACAGGGCTGTCCCGAACGAATCTCGGATTAGGATCGTAATCAACCACACTGTAGATAGACAGAAAGAAATGAACAATTTATTATAACGCCGCGGAATAAGAAACAACTTAGCAAAAATAACAAAAAAAAAAAAAATACAAAATAAAGCTCACTGATAGGATACGGCGAGATCGCTTTGTCGTGGCGGCAGTAATTACAAAAGAATATAACATAAAAAGAGAATAGAAAATAGAAAAGTACAGGGACGATTAACAAAACACTTTCAACAGACGCGTGATCTATCGCAGGACCAATTTCGTATATCGACTCGTGATATCGAGGACGCTACGTCGTCGCGCTGACTTCACGTACGCTATACACCACTAGGCGGTATAATAGACAGGGAAACAAGCGTGTTACTCAAAGCCTTCCTGAAGCTGGAACCGGCGGAATTAATTAATCTAGCCAAATCGTGTACGACTACTAGGCGGGCCGCTAGGTGTAATATCTACGCTGCGGGACTTACTTGATTTCGCAGGGGCTGGTCAGGCTTACGCCAGGCACGGCGCAAAGCTCTCGCCGAATTCCCGTCCCCGGTCACAGGGTACTTAAGCAATCCAATATAGCGTGGCATGCACGTGCCAATGAGCCCACCTGAGCGAAGCGCTCACGAAGTCGGAAGAGCTTGTTCCCCGGAACGAGGGCTAGGCGCTCCTCGATCCGAGAGATCCTCTAGTACGGTACGATAGATCTCTGTGATTCGATACGATAACGGTACGAAATTCTTTTAGTATAGCTCTTCCGAATCGCTCACCCCTCGCTCTTGGCAGATCACTCGGGAAATCCACACCAAAATGCCGTAGAGAATGTAATGGCGGTACGATAGAGTAGCGTAAAAGATTGATACAGCAGCAGGTGAAAACTAAGCAGTAATTAGTATGCAGGATGCGACACGTTACGATAGCTTTAATTTCAGAAAACAATACTCGATACGGTATTCGATACGATGATCGGTACGATACCCGGTACAGAGTAGGTCGGTCGCGAAACGATACACTAGACAAACACTAATACACGCGAAACACAATGAAAGAATGAAAATTGCTGCTTGGCGCTTTACTGGTACTCCAGGGCTTGTACTACTCAATAGAGTAGTTACGCGACACGCACTTAAGCCTACGAATTAATACCACGAAGCCCCGTGGAATCCGATTCTAGCCGCTGCCGAAAACTCTAAACTATGGCGAAAGTTATATCCTTGCCGGTATCCAAACGCGAAATTCAGCGACTAGTCTCGACACGAGACTCGAGCAACGCGGATTCGTGGCTCACAAAATAACAAGGACACCTCACCGTACGTCGTCATCCTTCTCCATTCAATGGAATAGCTCAACGCTTCTCAAACAATCGATCGTCGGGAGTGCCGTCAGTGCGTCCGTCCTATTCGGTAGGCTGCGACCAAGAGAGCGAGGATCGAGATCGATTTGGGGTCGATGCGTTTGAGCGCGCTAGGATCGCGTAGGGTAGATCGCGGCGACCAATCAGGTCGCGAGGGGCGCCACAGGCGACGCGATGCTCGCGCTCGGCGGCAGGACTCGCGGCCGCGAAATTCAAAGCGAGTACCGGGCCCTTACTAGCGAAAATGTAAGCAGCAAAGATTTCCAAGCGCTGAATTTCGCAATTGTAATAGAGATGCAGCATGCAGTAGCGCAGCAGGGTAGTAGGTGCAAGTTAGCAGCGGAGGTGTGCAGCAGGCTTTTCCGAGGCAAACAGAAGGTCAAAGCTGTCTCCCTCGTCGGGTGTTCGCCTCGCTTCCTCGGTTTCCCAGCGCCAAGGTTTGCTGTCCTTCTCGCTGTCATTTCTCTCGCCGCTTATTCTCGGAGACTCACCCCTCTGGTCGTTGTGCGAGGGCCTAGCCGCGACTCCACGCACACCCTTCTCTCTCGTTTTCTCTCGCCTTTATCCACAATCGACGGCTCCTGATATCTCCTCCAGTAGTGTGTTCTCGGTGTGGTGAGGCGCCAAGAGCATACAAAAAAAAAAATAATACGAATAAGCAACTAAATCTAACGCACGCAAGCAAGCCCTGGAAGATCTTGGCGCTTCCCAGACGGTTCGCACCCCCGGATTCCCGCAATCATGAGAGCTTTTTGTGGCGAGGAAGGAGCGGCGCGACTACCACGTCACAATATATATAAGAACAGTAACAAAATATACATAGATTTATTTATCAATATCCAAATTTGTTAAAAATTTCCATTTTTATTAGTTCTGAGAATTAGAATATCGTCAAGATTATTATCGGATAGATTATAACGTAAGCATGATAATATATATTTCAATGATGAGAACAGTTTCTCAACACTAACCTGTGTAGGTGAGACTGCTACAACTATTTTAGACAAAGAATATAATGTAGGAATATTACTTTTTTTTTTCTGCCAAAATTCCAAAGTATTTTGTTTAGAATCTAAACGAGGATAATTTGAAAAACTTTGCAACATATTCAAAATATTTATTGAAAGCATGGAATTGTCTTGACAGCGTCTTTTCTTTTCTAATTCTCTCAACATCTTTTCATCGTCATCTATTTCAGTTTCATCCTCATTTATACGAAGTGTGATCAAAAAGTAAGGTGACTCTTTGAATTTCGCGCGGTCTGTACACTCTAATTTCAAAATTTTTTTTGTTGTTGTGTTGGTATACTCGTCACGATCATATGTTCACAGTTTTGACTATATAGCATGTGTTGTTTTTATGTAAGAGGCATAAAGGTTAGACTCGTGTTTGCGTGCTCGGCGATTTTTTGCTGTTGAAAATAATGGAGTAGAGAGTTTGTATTAATTTTTGTGTAAAAAATGGTATTAAGTGTTCAAAAACTCTTGAAATGTTGACAGTGGCGTACGGTGAGTCAACTTTAAGCAAAAAAAATGTTTATAAATGGTATAAGTTATTCCAAGATGGCCGAGAAAATGTTAACGATGAACCTCGCTCTGGAAGCCCCAGCACGTCAAAAATCGACGAAAATGTTCAGAAAGTGAAAGAAATTGTGTTGAAAAATCGTCGAATCACGATTAGAGAAGTAGCTGATGATCTTAACATATCGTTTGGCTCATGCCAATCAATTTTAACGGATGTTTTGGGTATGACATGTGTGTCAGCAAAATTTGTTCCAAAACTGCTTAATTTGACCTGCGCACACGTCATTACTAGTGAGTAGTTTTTTGGCCACAAACAATACTACCATCATGCCTCAGCCACCGTATTCACCAGACTTGGCCCCCTGCGACTTTTTCCTCTTCCCAAAATTGAAAAGGCTCATGAAAGGACGAAGATTTGCGACGATTGATGAGATTAAGGCTGCATCGCTGGAGGAGCTTAAGGCAATACCCAAAAGTGCATTTCAGAAGTGTTTTGACGACTGGAAAAAGTACTGGCACAAGTGCATTGTATTAGAGGGGGATTATTTTGAAGAGGATAACATAATTTTGGATAAATAAATGAATATTTTTTTATAAAAATGAAAAGTCACCTTATTTTTTGATCACACCTCGTATGTATACACCTATAACAAGTTTACTTGTAAATTTTTACAAGTGAGTTTTTTGAATTGAAAATTCAATGCTTAAATTCATACGGGATGCGGGATTTGTACCTCACATATGAAAGACCCCGAATACCCCCCTAACTAATTTTAAAATATTGCGAAAAAAAACTCCTCGGCCAGGAGTCGAACCTCCAGGCACGATAAACCGAAGGTTCCAGGTTCGACTCCTGGCCGAGGAGTTTTTTTTCGCAATATTTTAAAATTAGTTAGGGGGGTATTCGGGGTCTTTCATATGTGAGGTGCAAATCCTGCATCCCGTATGAATTTAAGCATTGAATTTTCAATTCAAAAAAACTCCTCGGCCAGGAGTCGAACCTGGAACCTTCGGCTTATCGTGCCTGGAGGTTCGACTCCTGGCCGAGGAGTTTTTTTCGCAATATTTTAAAATTAGTTAGGGGGGTATTCGGGGTCTTTCATATGTGAGGTACAAATCCCGCATCCCGTATGAATTTAAGCATTGAATTTTTAATTCAAAAAACTCACTTGTAAAAATTTACAAGTGAACTTGTTATAGGTGTATACATATACAACGTGTATATGTATACACGTGAAACTTGTACGTGTATATGTATACACGTACAAGTTTTCGCTCAACATCCTGGGAACGGCTCGTATTAGCCTTATATACTTAGTTGAAATTTTCACGAGCCTTAAAATATTTTATTTAAAATCTTTTTTTGTTTTTAAAGTTTTTATTTTCTCCCAAAAAAAGATTTCAGATTTTTATAAGTGACAAATAGAAAGCTAAAGAGTTGATTTTTAAGAAAATACTGGCAGTATTATGATGTTTTCAAAAAAAAAATATTTTTTCGGAAAGATGAAGTTTTGTGATGTTTCATTTTTCTGGTAACAAAGTTTACGAGTGAAAATTCGCATTTCTCGATACAAACAAACACTGTAAAGACTTTCTCTCTTTTGTAGTTTATAAATAAAAAATTAACATAATGTTATTACTAATAATAAAAAAAATAATATTATACAAAATAGTAGCTGTACAAAGCTAAAAAATTGCTAAAAATACAAAGTTAAAAGAAAGAAATATTAGTTTTTTTTGCAATATTTTAAAATTACTATAGAGGGTATACGGAATCTATTATATACGTGATGCAAATTTAGCATTCTATATGAAGTTACAAATTGAAATTTTACTTAAAAAAACTCACGTGTAAAATTTACACGTAAATTTAATAGAATACATATACGAAGTGGAAATTCGCTGCTAATACTTTGAGAAGTGATTGTGTGTGAGGATCTAAAAAGAAGGCAAAAAAATTATATAGACATAGGTTCGGAAATAAGTCGTTTTCGAGTAATAACCACTTTTATGTTTAAAAATCGTAATTATTTTCATACTCATAATTTATTTTATTGTGTTTTAACATAAATAACTGTTGTGTTTTAACATAAATAACTTTATTTTGGATTATTTTAATAAAAGAAGAAGACCCTGCATTTGTGCTGAAGGTGTCATTTTGAATATGAACAGGTATTTAAATCGAATTAGATATGATGTTCAAAATGACACCTTCAGCACAAATGCAGATTCTTATTCTTCTATCAAAATAGTTCGAAATGAAGTTATTTATGTTAAAACACAACAGTTATTTATGTTAAAACACATTAAAATAAATTGTAATTATAAAAAAAATTACAATTTTTAAACATAAAAGTGGCTATTACTCTAAAACGACTTATTTCTAAACTCATGTTTATATAACTTTTTCCTTCTTTTTGAATCCTCAATTACTTCTCAAAGTATAAGGAGCGATTTTCCGGAAACTTTGTATACATGTATACAAAGTCTTCAAAAAATCCGGAAACGTTAAAAACACTCGAAAACGATCACTTCTAGCAAAAAATATATAAGAAGCAAAATTGTAGGACTTAACCCAGACAGTACACAACATTCATTGGATGTCCAAATTTTGGGTCTTATTTAGTCCAAACATTCATGAACATTATGTGTATGTTTTAAGAATGTACATTATTGGACATACTAAGTATATTCACATTTAAATGTTTTAAAAATGTATATATTATAACTATTTTATTTTGATAACCATGCTACGCACTATACTTCAGTTTTGTAGAACTAAATCTCAATTAATTTGAGATGGCGCAGTGATTGAGCATACAGAGGTAATGATTTTACTAATTCTTCGAGTCCCGTCGTGACTCCTATTTTGTCTATTTTTGTTTATTTTATTATTATTTTACAATAATTTTTACTTTGTTTATATATTAAAGTTATTACAAAAACAGAATGATAAAATATTTAAAAGAGAATTAACGTTGACAAAAGAAATATTTATCATTTATCTTCTGTTATTTTTAGAAGATGGTAAAGTAATACCAGCAAACAAACTAAATGTACGTGCTGTACTAACGACTAAAGTGTCAATAAATGGACAGCTATATAAAGTAATGAATGCCATACGTATTTAATAAAGGACTGTGTATTAAAAAGAATTATTATACAAGTATGTGTAGAGAAGAGGAAAATCTAGCTGGCTTAGAATTGATGATATGCAAATTAAAAAACACCGCTGGCCAAAAAATGCTACAAATGTTATATAACAAGAAAACTTATGTAGACGTTAATTAAATTTATTTTAGTTTTTTTATATACTACAAAACATTCTTTCTCTAAAAACCTGTTTTACAAGAGAGAGAGAGAGAGAGAGAGAGAGAGAGAGAGAGAGAGAGAGAGAGAGAGAGAGAGAGAGAGAGAAGTGATATCAAAAAGTAGCATCAAGTAAACTTTTGTACGTTATTTTTTAAACTACAAAACTTCATATTACAAAAACTTATTTTTCAATAAAACCTGTTTTACAAAATAAAAAATATGTAATATCTCGCGAAACTTACCTTTTCAAAAAAAGGTAAAAAAAAGGCGCCAAGTACACGCACAACACGTATTGTATTTAAATTTACCTAAATTAAAAGTTTAGTTAAACAAGAAAAATTTAAACAATAAATATGAAAATTTAATAAAAAATATGAAATAATTTTACCATATACTACAAAAAATTCTTTCTTTACAAAAACAATTTACAAAACGGATGATATCAAAACGTAGCATCAAAAAAAAGTGTGTACGTTATTACATAATTGGAAAACAACATACATTAAAACCCATATGACTTTTCATTTTTTATCCTCCGATAGTGCTGTTACGTCCTGGCTCATGGATACGGTCGGGCTGTGGTGAAACGCAACAGTAAACGCGTTTTCCATATCTCTTTTTCCGTAGACACGGAAGTCCCGCTGTGAGAGAGTCGAGAGAGTTTGTTAATATTTTTCGACAGGTCAACAGATCTTACTCTGTCTAGCGAACACTCGCTCGTTGGTCCCTTTTTAGGTCTGAGACGCAAGTCTCATTTACTGAGGACGGGACCTAACGATTTTAACGAGGAAATGAGAGTGGGTTGTACGGAGAAAAGCATAACAAAGAATAACTCTTTAGTTTGATTCCACACATTATAAAGTAGTTATATTTATTAAAAAAATAAAATAAATCGAAATCTTAGCAAAGTACTAACAGACTAGTGTGTTGAAACTAATACAATGACAGAGCGCATAATTGTTTTGTATAAAGTAATCTATAACCTAAGGTGCAAGTGTAAGAGAGAGGGGGAATACGAGTTGTTTAGTGCAGCCAGCCTCTTTAGCCCATGTTTACGCAACTTAGATCATCTTAGAAATGTATTTCCTTATGTCAGTTGACAAATTCGGTTTTGTTTCATTTCTTAGGTTCCGATAGATTTAATGAGAGGAATAAATTTGAATGTGTCATGATTCTACGACTGATATTCGGAGATAAGCGGACTTTGTTTGTTTCCGTGATTTAGGGAGGAAAAAGAAATAGTTCGGACGCCATTCGAGACGGCTATACACCGCGAGTAGCCCTTCCGAAAATTCGAACGCCACCCGAGACGACTATACACCGCGAGTAGCCCTTCCGATTAAACCGAATTTTTTAGCATGTATTTGTTTATTTTAACCGTTTTCTCGATTTCTCCAAAACTTAATCGCAAAGTCGGGAGGTAAGTATACGAACAGTGGAACCTCTGAATAAAAATAATTACAATGTGGACTTACTATTTGCTGCGGACCAATGATGTTGATTAATAAAAAGTTCTGGGCCGTTGCGGCACAGTAGTTCACTCTAGAATCTCACTTTCTGCACTCACTATCACTCACTCACTCGTTGTGGTACTTCTAAAATCTGCGGCTCTATCTGGCTCCGATCCCAAGAGTCCCGACTTATATACAATTTTGAGTAAGAGAGGACTCTTCCAATTGGAAAACTCGGTCGAGTTTTGTTGGTTTCTATTTGTTGATTAGTTGGTTGGGTAAACTTATGAGATCGCCAATCGGCGACGATTTCTCGTCTTGGTCGGCTCGTCCGATTTTCCGGAGAAGGAAAAAGAGAGAGTGTTGGTTTTTTGATCACGCCACATAGACCCTTTGCTATTTGTTTATAATAAAATTGCTTGTGGCGCCGGAGTTTCTATTTGCGCCGGCTGCTCTAAATTTTATGAGCAGTGTTCTTCTTGACTTGGAAATATCTGAGTTTGGTTGGAAAACTGCTCAGAGTGTTTAAACGATAACTTTTTCTTGCTTGTTATAGCAAAATTCCGGGTTATTACTAGGCGCGGTTTAGCTTTTCGGACACCGATATGATTTCCGTTTGCTTTCCTGTCGTTTGGAGTCTAAATTTCCAAACAATAGGAGATCCGTTTGAGTTATTTATTGCTTTTCATGGTTTACTAAGAAAAAGGTTTGTTATGCGTTGGCGCGTCGCGTTGCAAGAAAAAGGGGGCCGTGGAGTCCCCAGGACGTAACAGTGCATAGCTAAGTGTTTTGGTTTTTATCACGAATGAAAAATGTTAAACAGCAAAGAAAGAATTTGGTAGGTCTACTACATTTTTTGTTACATCAACAAAACGATGTTGAGTGAACAAAGAACGCGTCTGCGACGTCTAGCGATAAGTTCCATTAAAAAAACCATTTGTAATTAACAAGTAGACTCGGCAAAACTTTATTTTCTGTAAAAAACCAAAAAACAAGAAAAAGAAGAAGTTTTTTTTTAAATAAAAACTATTTAATACAAAGAAACTTGGCGCGGCTGCACCAAAAATCTATCTGCACGTAACAGATATGCACGCAAGCTATTTACAAACTGTAGATAGACATGTTTTGTGTACGCGCGAGATATTTAAAGCTATTTACAATTATTTGTTATATATATTTTCATATATCTCACATACGTATTTTTGAATATAAAACCTTTCACATATGTATCTTGGAATATCACAAATATAAGCCAATCAGCGTCGTAGTAAAAATATATACAAATTATACACACACTTTAAGTCAGTAAAAATGACGTTAATATATTAAAATAATTAATTTCGAGGATTACAAACTGTAGTTTTTAATGCATTTGTAGTTTGAAAGTTTAACATTTGTAGTGTTTGGATATTGTTGACAAGCATGCGAGAGATAAGCGATGTGCGCTGGTTGCCGTCCGAGTTGCGCAGAAGGTGTGAAGCGAGAAAACACATTACTCAGCGAAAATCAAATTTTATCAGTAAGCTGTAGTCGACTGTTTTTCCGATTTCAGTCGTAATCCGAAGGTAGAAAGAATCGCGCACCAGTGCATGACCAGTTCGCGACTCGCAGCGCAGTACACATTATATTGTAGACTATTTCTAATAAATAGTTGAGTCAAAATTACAAGTCAAACAAACTCATTAGCATTTCGCAACATGTAGTTTAAATCACAAATTGTTTAAAACAAAAATTACTGTAGTTATTATATACATCAGACTGCCATGCAAATAAAAATTTCAATTCATTATATGTGAGATGCAGCCGCGCCACGTTTTTTTGTATTAAATAGTTTTTATTTAAAAAAAAAAACTTTTTCTTTTTTTTGTTTTTTTGTTTTTCAAAGAAAATAAAGTTTTGCTGGGTCTACTTGTTAGTTTCACTACAAATGGTTTTGTTAATGAAACTTATTGCTAGACGTCGCAGACGCGTTCTTCGTTCACTCAACATCGTTTTGTTGATGTAACAAAAAATGTAGTAGACCCACCAAATTCTTTCTTTGCTGTTTAACATTTTTCATTCGTGATAAAAACCAAAACACTTAGCTATGCACTATCAAAGGATAAAAAATAAAAAGTCATATGGATTTCAATGTATGTTGTTTTCCAATTATGTAATAACGTACACACTTTTTCTTGATGCTACGTTTTGATATCATCCGTTTTGCAAATTGTTTTTGTAGAGAAAGAATTTTTTAGAGTATATGGTAAAATTATTTCATATTTTTTATTGTTTAAATTTTTCTTGTTTAACTAAAATT
>NW_018022589.1:0-2575 GCF_002006095.1 Pseudomyrmex gracilis | reverse complement strand
ACACATTGCTCCGTAAAAATTATAAGTTTTTAGTGAGTAAGTAATCAGAGAGAGTGGTAAATAGTGGTTTAAGTTATGGAGCCATAGAAAGTGAGTAATTATGAATATTATCTAGCCAGGATATGCTTAATTGCGGCTGTGAGAAGTGCATTTGTTCGGGACATCGAAGTCTTGCAAGACAGGTAGACATTTTACGTGGATACAAGAGTGCTGACGTGTGTAAGTGGATCACAGGTGAATGATCGCTTACGCTGATATTAACGATTTTGGTCGGTAATTATCGGCATGGACGATGAATATGCAAAATACCGATGTTCGGCATATAAGAAGACAATAAAAAACAAAGTTGTTAAGTGCAATTCTTGTGTCAAACTTTTTTATCTCCGGGGATGTGTATGTAAACATAGAGTTTATGATAGAAACCGAGAGTTGGTGCAATGTGCTGGTCCATTTGAAGAGTTTTTCGTTGAAAACGGCCAAGAAGCAAGTATGAAGAAAGCTCCGACGACGACGGGAAGCAGCAGGGATAGGACAGGATCTACAGGATCTATAGGTTCTGCAGGATCGTTTACGGCACCGAGTAGTAGAAATAAATCATCAGGAATGAGTGGATCGACTGGCATTGATATAAAAATAAATTATCTTATAAGAACTGTGAAAGAAATCAAAGATGAAACAACCTGTAAGAAAGCCATTAAAATGATGATTAAAGAGATAGTTCGAGAGGAATTGGGAAACGTTAAACACGAACTGGAAAATCTAAGAAGAATGATACAGGGAGTAGTGCGCGAACCAGCGTCAGGAACGCAAAGAAGTTACAGTGAAGCAGTTAAAGAAATGAAGAGAGAAAATATTATAATTGTAAAGCCAAAATTGGAACAGGAGAGTGAAACCACAAAAAAGTTAATAAAAGAAAAAGTGGATATTAAGAACATGGCGATGGGAGTAACAAAATTAAGAAAAAGAAGCAAGGGAACTGTAATAATGGGATGTGAAACTGAGAGGAAGTAAAAAAGTTGAAGAAGACAGTTCAAGCTAAACTAGGAAAAAATTATAAAGTTGTGGAATCACCACAATCAAAGCCGAAATTAAAAATTATTAAGAAATTGAGTTAAAAGGTCGATCTGAGCAGTAAAATACAAGTTGGTCGTGTATCACAAATAGTCTTTATTAATTGCACAGACGTTTCGGTCACTGGTTTGGACCTTCTTCAGTGTATATAAATGTGATCTAATAATAAATTAATGAGTATAAGCGCAAAACGTATTGAAAAGAACCCGTGATTACAAAAGAAAAAATTTTTTCCTAAGTAAAAAATGTAATATATACTTCAAGAAGACAACACGCGAGTAGACAGCATCCAAAACATAGTCAAGCACAGGACACCGTGTACTGGCGCGCAATCTTAACATATAACAATATATACCGATTTCCCCACCATCATCCTATATACAAACATGTTCATATCAATAACACAGAGAGACCAATGTCAACCTGAAAATACAATATTACATGTCTATCCCTACATTAAAAATTATTAATGTAAGGATAGAAGAGATAAATTTAAATGATGATGAACTTATATCTACGATAAAAAGGCAGAATAAAATGGATACAATGAATATGCGAATAGTGAAAAAAATAATTAAAGGAAAGAAAAATAATAACAACCAGTCTAAAAAACGAGAAAGTGAAGAGGGATCAATAATAGTAGAAACAGATGATGAAACAAACGAGTTGATTCTGAAGAAAAGTAAGCTAAATATAGGATGGAAGAAATGTCCTGTATTTAATCATGTTAGTGTTAAAAAATGTTTTAAATGCTGGAGTTATTATCACATAGTTAAACCTGTGTGAGAGACGAGACATGTCACAAATGTGCAGGAAATCACAACTCGAATGACTGTTCAGCGACAAAGAAGAAGTGTGTAAATTGTATGTTCAAAATTCGAACATATAACCTAAAAATAAATGACGAGCACGACGCTCTCAGTGTGGAGTGTCCAACATTTAAGAGAGCATTGCAAGAAGAAAAGAGGAGAGCTGGCTGGAAGGACACTAAATAGCAACTACAGGAAGATGTGGAGCTAATGCTATATACAAATGCGCAAAGTCTAACGGCGCATAAAGATGAGATACAGCATCAGATTTTGAAGAAAATAAATCCTGCATTCTTAGCACTGTCGGAAATTAGATTGACTGATGAGATTGATGATAGTGAAGTGAGCGTTCAGGGTTATAGTATAGTTAGGTGTAATACTGAGAACAGAAATACAGGAGGAGTTGTTTTATATATAAGGGACGATGTTAAATATGAAATAGTATTAGCAAAAACCTTAAAATTGAACTGTTGGTGTGTAGCGGTAGAAGTAAAAGAAAAANTGTGTAAAAAGGTGATTATGGTAGTATATCACTCACCAAGCGCATCGCATAGTGACTTTATGAGATTTCTGGAAGATATAGTAGAGGAGTTAACAATAAAAGAAGAATGTATAGTAATTGGTGACTTTAATATAGATCTTATGTTAGATTCCTTTTATGCGAAGAAGCTGCAAACGACAATGCTGAGCTTAGG
>NW_018022588.1:23125-32354 GCF_002006095.1 Pseudomyrmex gracilis | reverse complement strand
GAAACGACAAGCGTGCGCTCGTGACGCACCTCTCTTGTCTTCGGAACAGAAGGAAACGACAAGCGTGCGCTCGTGACGCACCTCTCTTGCCTTCGGAACAGAAGGAAACGACAAGCGTGCGCTCGTGACGCACCTCTCTTGTCTTCGGAACAGAAGGAAACGACAAGCGTGCGCTCGTGACGCACCTCTCTTGTTTGTTAGGGCAGGACTGACGCGTAAGTGTCACCAGAGCCAGATCCAGGCATGCGTCTGGTGGTATGGCAAGACTCTACGGGGAGCGGAGCATCGTTTCGGGATATCCTGGTCAGCGCCCAGCTAGGAATGGAAAAGGTGGAACTCCGGAAGGAGGCGACACTCTGGGCAGAGCGGATCTTGAAGGAGGTCCTGGACGATCTACCGTTGAAAGTTGATTCCTGAAAAAGAAAAAGGAATTAGAAAGACTTGGTGTTAAGTACTAACTTAACACTAAAAAGAACGCATACTTACCTGTGTGCGAGTCCAAGTCTAGTCTTAGGCTCGCATTTTGTGATATCCACTGTTTGTAGACAATGATAAAAAATCCTGAAAAGAAAAAAGGGATTATTGTCTCGGGAGTGTAAGTTAGAGGTTAAGGCGAAATAGTGCAGTTAAGAATACCTCTTACCCGGAAGGTATTGCACTAGAGAGGTAAAAGTGGTTGGAGCCACTTGTTCGGCTTAAGGGCCATCTTAGTCTTAAGTTTGTTTATTAGTTTCTTTTGTTGTTCTGAAGGTTGTTAAGACGCTAAANCTAAGTTTTTAGTTTTGCGGTAAGCTGCTAAAGTGTTTGAGTTGGTTGCAGTTGTTTATTAGTTGTTTTTGTTCAAGTTAAGAGTAGCTAGCGTCAGTAGTGTAATCTTTAGGTTAAGTTAAACGCGAAGGCGATCTAAGCGTGCGAGTAAATTTTCTTTGTGTTAAGCAATGTCAAAAGTAAAAAGAATTAGTTAAGGGCTGAAAATAGATTCATAAGATTTTACAAAGTGCCACGAGTTGCGTTAAAGTAAATAAGTTGGTTAATTAGTAAAGTAAAAACTTTTGGAAGGTTTAAAGGTTAAGACAAAATTCGGTCACGGCTCAAAAGTAGGAGACGAGCAGAATGTCCCCATGACAAAATTTTATCTTAACTAGTTAGTTTAAGTAATTTGTTATTTAAACAGTTTTTTAGGTAGAATCTTATTTTTCTGTGTTTAAAGAATGTGATTGTCGTAAAAACCACGCTTAACTCGCGATCGGGTGAAGTCTTAAGTCTTTGGACAGTTTCTGTTCTCTAAGCGAACGGGCCTAAGGGCACGACCCACACGCGACCGTGTGAATAGGGCCTTTAGGGTCGGGGAAGAAAGAGCGGCCGTGTTGGCCAGTGGTTGATCTCGGAAGCTCGTACGAGAAAGACGCTTCCGTCTTCGCGCGTGCGAAAAAACAAGCTTCGGCAACTCAATTATTTTAACGTTAATAAAATCAAAAGCGACGTTATTATTTTCGTTTAACAGAGATTCGTGTATTGTGATACATTGAATAATAAATACTGTGTTACATACTTACCATATATTACTAGAAAACAACTGTGTTGAAGTTTATTTGTGCGAGTGCGCAATTATACCTACCCATCCAGGAATTCCCGAGGGACTAAACAACCTGTTGAAGGAAGGAGGGAGGCCACCCTTGCTGCTGAGGGTAGAACGGCAGCTGGCGACCGTGATATTGTTCATAAAAAAAGTAAGTCCTTGACCTATAACCTACCTAACCCCGGTCACAGTGAAGGGGCTATTCTTGTCGGCGTCCGCGACGCCATTTTGTGCACGTTGGTTGTTTGTCTCGTGATTTCAATAAAAAACACCGGTCCACATCCCATGACTACCTATCTTCGGAGACCCCTGACGTTGTTAATCCGTCGTTAAATAATATTAATGTTTCGCGTGGCGACCGTGACAGGACGTTGCTATTTTCTGAAAGATTAATAAACGGTAATTAGCATTGTGGAATAAAACCGTTGTGAATCGCGTGATAACGGCCATCTTGTGTACGCTTGAACAGGTCGAGGCAAGTCATGTGTGTTACGCAGTTGAAAAAAGTAATTATTTAAGTCGGTTTAATGTTAGAAACGCAATCGGTGAGTCGTAGACAAATTAATGTTGTTAAAAATTTCGCAATAACAAGAACTTTAACGAAAAATTTTTGGTTCCGCGACTTTTGCGCATTTAATCTACACCACTTAAGGATTGTAAAAACATTGTTTATTTAACAAATTGAACGACGCACGATTAAGAAAAAATTTTTGCATAAACAGGTCTTTTGTGATATAGACAGCAAGAATATAAAGTGTTTGTTGTGAAATTTTGTTGTAAAACTAAACCGCAGTACTTACGGAAAAATAAAGTATATGGTTAGCTTCTGTATGCTTAAGTAACAAATACCGTAAAATAAAATTTCGTTAATTAATTAGTTAATAAATTTTCGGTATAAAATAAACATTGAGGATAAGAGTTGAAAAATACCTTAAGTAATTCCTCTACCCTAGTTGAAAAATTACAGGGGTAAAATTTTCGTTAATGGTTAACTTGAGTACTTAGTTAACAAATGAGATAATTAACGAACGGCAAGTCCGAACGAATTCAAGCTTGGTGTACGACTTAGTAAGACATCAAGGTACAATTTCCGAAAAACAAAACCGGAAGTTGTCGGCCATTTTTTCCGAAATCGGAAGTGGTCAATTAAGAGGAACTAAGTATATAGCGACATTCTACAGAGGCTTGAGAAACCTCTGGTAGTAAAATTATCGCTTAATTGTTTAAAAATTTTCATACCTGTAAATAACTCACTTAGTCGGAAATAAACATCTTAAGTTACATTAGTCGTGTTTTCGAACATTATTAGATTCGTTAAACGGATTAAACAACAATAATACGAATTTCACTGACTAATAAGTGTTTTAATTCCTAAACGTGATGAACGGGATGTTAATTAAACCAAAAAATTATACTTACTTGTTAACGGACGAAAACTTGCTTAAACTTTAGACAACAGCTCGACAAACCTGAAACAGATAAAAGAAATTGTTAATCAATTCATTAAAAATTTTATCTAAGGTAGAGTTAAAAGTTAAAAGTTATAGTTAGTAATTCAAAGGTAACTTACTATAATCGGGGAATCCTGTAGTACCTGAAAATAAAGGTTAAAAAGTTTAACAAACTTAAATCGATTAAACCATTTAATTGATTAAAATAACGCATAATGGCGACGGTAAGAACTCCTAAAGACCTAAAGGGCATAATGGAGGCAACTAAGTCTGATGATGAAACGATCCGGACTAAAAAGGAAATCCGTACCAGCCAAGCAAGCGAAAGCCTATTAGACGTGACTTTTGACTCACAAGTCAGAGAGACATGCAGTATGGCAAACAAACGACAATTGGGTGCAATTCCCAAAGTTAAAACCGGTTTGGCGTATGAAGTCCCTATATCAACCGAACTCAATCAAAATAAGTCACAGAACCAAAACCCCATGCTGGCTATGCAAGAGATGTTTAACAAATTCCTAGAGCAAATGTCAGTCATTGTGGGCAGGCTTAACAAAATTGAGATGAGGGAACAGGGAGAGCCGAAAACCGAGGTCTTAGACCAAGAAAAGATTAAGGACCTATCTAGTGACCAGAGCGAAGCTAGAGCAGAGGCAAATCTAATGGACACAAGAGATTCGATTAATGAAACTAAAAGGGACGAATTACAAGTCATGCCGTATATACCATTGAACGCTCGAATTCCACACGGGGGATACTTAATGAACCCATTCGGCGATACAAAATTCAATGGCAAGGAAACGGGACTAAATCCCATGAACTTTCTAAAAAGAATCGACCGTGTTGTTCTGCGAGAGCAGATGANTGANGATGANNTANTNTTNTACTTACCTCAAAANTTNACGGGAACTGCAGCGAATTGGTTCGACACGTTAGATGTCGAAACCTATATAGAATTCAAAACTCAGTTTGTCCAAAGGTTTTGGAGTCAAGCGACTCAAACAAGAATAAGGGGTAAATTGTACAGTNATAANTTCGATCCGTCAAANGGNCAACCTATGGCGNGTTACGCTCGNGAACTNCTAANTGCNACAAGGATGTTAAACCCACCAGTGTCAGATGAGGAATTCGTAACGGCGATTTCTTCGCATTTTGATATCGAAACCTCAAAATCAATCAGGCCTGGGGTTATTACATCGGTGGAAGCTTTAATGACTTACCTAACGCACATTGATAGTGAAAAAGAGCGAGAAAAATCTGAAACAAGATTTAGGGGTTATGCTGGTAAGAGTCAAACTGGAAAGGGGCCAACAACCTCAAAATACACCCAAGAGTATTCTAAAAGGAAGAAGTACGGCAGAGACCGTGTACCTTCGAAAGATAGATATACCAAAAGACCCAATAATGAACACGTTTCTAGGGCAAGTGTTAAAAAAGATTCCGAACCAATAGTCGAATTTCCTACTAGTAGCGAAGGGGATGATAAACGAGATAAACAAACTAATAAGTCTGAACGATCTCGGAGTCAATCGAAGACGCGAACAACCGAGGTAAAAGACAAAGTTCCGTTTAAACCAAAACCCAAAGCGAAAGTGTTAGCGATAAAAGACAAGTCGGAAGAAAGTAGTTCTGATGTAACGCTTAGTCTATTAAGAACGGGGGAAATACTTCGAGACTTGGATGATTTCGAAAACCGGGAGCAAAACAAAACTCGTAATCGAGTTAGTTCCAAAATTACGGTTCAGGTCGGTCCTAAGGAATTAAAGGCCTTAGTAGACACGGGAGCGCAGATCAACGCCATGTCGAAAAGCACGTTCGATGAATTGACAAGTGCGGGAATCGAACTCACAACTATCCCCATAAATCGTTTCACTGTAAGAGGTGCATTCACAGACAAGGGGGAACCAATAGCGTTTAAAACNGCACTNGANGTGCNAATNAACGANNAAACTTANGTANTAGAATTTTATATTCTNAAAAAATTNGCCTATGACCTAATAATAGGNATGGACTTTCTCGCGAGNCATAGAGCANTTATTNACTGCACTGGNGAAAACGTGCNACTCNCTCTGGAGGAAAGCGCTAGAATAGCGNCCATCAAACGTCTNTCNAGAGAGGAGGCGGAAGCACGAGTGTCAGAAATNGTAGCNTCAAATAGCGAACTGTTCCAGGAAGGCNTNGGATGCGTAAATCACTACACGCATCAAGTTAAAATGTTAACCAAAGTTCCGTTTAAAGCAAAGACATACCCGATTCCGGAAGTTCACAGAGACGCGGTGACAAAATATATCAACGAGTTGGAGGAGATGGGAATCGTTCAACGTGCACCCACTCAGTATATCAACCCGCTGGTAGCCGTTGTAAAAAAGAACGGAAAGATAAGGTTGTGCTTAGACGCCAGGGAACTTAATAAACGAATGGCAAGTGATCATTCACAACCACCCTCAATTGAGGAGGTTTTCCAACGGATAGGACACCGAAAGTTCTTTACCACACTAGACGTGACCCAAGCGTTTTGGCAAATCCCATTGACAGAGGAAAGCCGCAAGTATACGGGTTTTATGGTAAACAACCAAACTTATGTGTTCAACAGGTTACCGTTTGGTTTAAAAACTTCAGGCTCTTCGTTCGCCAGAGCGATGAATCTAGCCTTAAATGAGCAAAATCTAGATTTCTTAATTGTATATCTGGATGATATTCTTATTGCGTCAAATTCCTTAGAGGAACACTTAGAACACTTAGAGTATGTTCTAAACAAGCTAAAACGAGCCGGATTTCGCCTAAACTTAGACAAATGCGAATGGCTACGGAGGGAAGTAACATTTCTTGGTCACACATTTTCGGAAGTTAAAGCCTCAATGAACCAAGAAACGAGAGATGCGGTTTCTAGGTTTGAAAAACCTAAGACTAAGAAACACTTGCAATCGTTTCTGGGGCTAATAAACTGGGACCGAAGATTTATTAAGAATATGGCCAGAATGACGAAACCTCTAGAAAAACTGTTAAAAAGGAACGTCAAATTCGTCTGGACAGACGAACACCAAAAGGCGTTTAATGATATTAAAGTAGCATTTAGGGAGGCAGAGGACCTATTCCTGCTACGTAAGGGCTTTAGTTTTGGAATAAGCATAGATGCCTCAACAACGGGTCTAGGTGCACGCATGTTTCAATACACCGAAGAAGAACCCGAAAGGCACTACACGATCGCGTATGCAAGCCGTAGTTTGAAGGGGGCCGAAAACAATTATACCGTGACGGAGCTGGAGTGCTTAGCTCTCGTGTGGGCGCTTAAGAAATGGCACACAGTCCTCATGGGTAATAAGGTAAAAGTGTTCACGGATCACAGAGCCTTAAAGTTCCTAAGTTCATGCACGGAAAACAGCGGTCGTATTGCTCGATGGTTCGAGTTTCTCCAAGAGTTCGAACTGCAAATTGAACACATACCGGGCAAACAAAACATAATAGCCGACGCGTTATCAAGAAGTTTCGCCGAGACGCAGGTCAAGGCGCGACAAAATAAAACGAAGTATATCGCGTTAATTAACTCACCTCGCGACGGGCAAGACATATCGCAGTGGGCGGACCTAATCCGCGAAGCCCAACAACGGAGCGATGTTTTACAAGAAAAGGCGCGAAACAATCCCGATATATATCACAAGAGAAACGGTATCATAAGAAAATGGACATCCGTGGGAGAACGAATACCCATACCAGAAGAGTTAGCATGGGAACTTATAAATTCGGTTCACCGGTTCTTGTTACATTTTGGTACTGATAAAGTCTCGTTTTATATTGCCAGGTATTTTTACATTAAAAACGTAGAAAAAATGGTCAGGGACGTAGTAACGTCTTGTCACATTTGCCTAGCGACAAGGTATTATACTAGAGCCACGGTAGGCCAGTATTATTACGAAATTCCGAGTAAACCTAAAAAGACTGTGTCTATGGACTTATGCGGTCCGTTACCGCAAACCCCACAGGGTAATAAGTACATACTAGTATTATCGGATCATTTTTCCAAACTCGTTAAATTGTATCCAATTAAAAACCAGAAAGTAGATACGATCTGTGATACATTGCGCGAGAAATATTTACCCGAAGTAGGCACTCCGGAGGAAATATTAACCGACAAGGGAGGCCAATTCGGAAGTGATCGGTGGAAGGCGTTCGGTCAAGGACACGGGTTCGAGACCAGACACACGTCTCCATACAACCCGCAATCCAACCCAGTGGAGCGGGTCATGCGCGAAATCAATCGCGTAATCCGAGCGTATGCGCATGGCAGGCATACAAGATGGGATGAAGTTATTCCACGCCTCGAGTGGGTGTTAAACAGGACTGAACACAGCAGTACCGGAATACGTCCCATCGACCTACATGAAGAACTTCAGGACAACGGGGAGGACATCGACCGTGTACTACAGCCGAAGTGGTATGAGGAGTTGCAAGGCCCGAAGAAAACTTTCCGTGAGAAGATTCGTCTGGTTCGAGAAAGGTTAATAGCGAGCCAACAAAAAAGACGAGTGCAAGCGGAAAAGAAGGGGACAGCGCAAGTCTACCAGGCAGGTACTAAGGTGTGGGTGAGGCTGCACCGAAGGTCCGACAAAACCCGAGGACTAACTCGTAAAATACACTTGGTGTACGAGGGACCATACGCTGTCAAACAGGTCATAAGACCTAATGCCTGATCGAGGACCTGGAAGGAGGGACAGTAGGAGTGTATAATTCGCGACAACTGAAGCCGCACAAAGATCCGGAATATCGGCGAGTGGATTGTATCCAAACAACTGATACTAACAATTCCGGCAGCGAGACTTCAAAAACCACGTCGGAGGTATCCGCGGGATCGTCGTTGAGCACCAAGTCCAACTCCAGCTCGAGGACTGAAAAGTCGTCCTGTAAGAAAGAAAAACCAAAGAAGAAACCTGAAAAGAAACCCAAACAGGTCAACAAGAAGCCTGAAAGGGAGGTTAAACAAACAAGAAAGATAAGACCACCCATCGGTACTTATCGACACATTTATGAAAACGATTCGGATCCTGAAGTAGTCGAAGAAATGGATCGCTTCGTGAGGGAAAGAAACCCTTCGGAACAAATGGTACGTGGATACTACGGCACGTTCCAGATACTCCGAAAATATCGAGAACCATGGGAACAGGAACTCCTAGAACAAAAAAGGGTAAAGAGATTGGCGGAGACTGAAAAGTCACGCAAGAAAATCAAATACTCACCAAGGTCCAGGAAATCCCACGATGACTCCGAGAGCGACGATGACAAACAACACGGTGAGGATAAACCTAAAAAGAAGGTGAAGTTCCAGCAGCGTGCACGTCCGGGAAGAAAGGAATCCAACGACGACCTGAAACAGAAAGAAAAAGGAGTTAAACCTAGAGCCACAAAACAACAGTACGACGCTATATACAAAAACGATTCAGAACCGGAGGTGGTTGAGGCAATGGATAAGTATGTCCGAGAACACAACCCAACCGAATCTGAAGCGCGGGTGCATTACTGGTTGGTAAAGGATGGCGTCATATGTGCCATGGAGATCGCAGAACTAAGTGATAGTGAAACAGCGACGAACAGTTCGCAGGATACAATGAACCTTAGTGATATGCCCGAGGGCGAACCCGATAGTGATTCTGCAGTGTTCACGGCAGGCACGGTAAAACTGTCCAAGAACTATGTAGTTGCCAGTGCGGTACTGGACAGGGCGTGCGCGAAGCCAGAAGTGAATGCAGTAATCGGGGGACATAATATCAAATTACTGTCAGACAGTAACACTGAGTGCAGTGTGTGTGTCCCAAAGTCATGGGAAAAGTTTACACAAGGGTGACAGTGTCAAATACCGTCTAAGCGACAACTCCAGGAGATCAGGCGTCGCAGCGCGTTAGTAAAAATCCAACAAACACGATCTTTACCAGTCATTGTTTTACAGGAAATGTTCCGGCCGGAGGGAAGTTTAAAACCATGGTGGTCTGGACTTCTAAAACACCTTCGACCGCAGCCTGTTCTATGGGATCTGTTAAGTGATGTAAACTTGACATGCCCATCAACGTCACCACAGGCGACGTCGTGTGACATCCCAAGTTTGAAGGGGGCTATGTCACCAGAGCCAGATCCAGGCATGCGTCTGGTGGTATGGCAAGACTCTACGGGGAGCGGAGCATCGTTTCGGGATATCCTGGTCAGCGCCCAG
>NW_018022588.1:19045-22565 GCF_002006095.1 Pseudomyrmex gracilis | reverse complement strand
AGTCATATCCTTCCTACTTGGTTGGTTAAAGTAGGTGGCGACCGAAAGTCAGTACACGAAACACAGTCCCGTCCGGTCACAACCTAACCTAACCTTGTCACCAGAGCCGGGTCCAGGCATGCGTCTGGTGGTGTGGCAGGAAACCAGGCAAGGTCAGCCAACGCTCAGGGACATCCTGGTCAGCGCACAGCTGCAAAGAGAAAAGGAAAGGATCCTGAAAAGAGTACTGGACGAAGTACTTACCAAAAGTGATTCCTGAAAAAGAAATGGGAGTTAGAAAAACTTTGTATTAAGTGCTACTTAGTATAAAAAAGACATACTTACCTGTATGCGAGTCCGAATTTAGTTTTAGGCTCGCGTTTTGTATACTTACCGTGTGTAAACAATAAGCGACCAACCCTGAAAAGAGAAAAAAGGGATTATTGTTGTTAATACGTGTTTTTAGAGGTTAAGATAAAGTAGTGCAGTTAAGAATACTTATCACTAGGAAGGTATTGCACTAAAGGCGTAAAAGTGGTTGGAGCCACTTGTTCGGCTTAAGGGCCATTTTAGGTTTAAGTTCCTTTTAAGGTGCTAGGGTGGAAAGTCTAAGTTTTGCCAGCAACGCGTGTGCGTGTCAGCTGTTTTTTTTTTTATCAGTTAATACAATTTTTTTTAGGGTGAAAAAGTTTCCTAGCATCGGTTTTTCTTTGAGTTTTTAGGTTAAGTGGAACGCGGAGGCGACTTAAGCGTAAAGGTAAATTGTTATTATGTTAAGTAGGATGTAAAAACTTTAAAGAGTCGGTTAAGACCTAAAAGTGGGCTAATAAGGTTTTATAGGATGCTACAAATAGTATTGAGGTAAATAAATCCTTTAATTGGTAAAAGTAAAAGTTGTTGCAAAAAGTGTAATTAAGAGGAATTTCGGCTATGGTGCAAAAGTGTGAGAGGAGTAGAAAGTACTCGTAGCAAAAGTTTTTCTTAATTAATAGATTTTAGAAATTTGTTAGTTAAGCGGTAGTTTAAGGAAAACCTTATTTCCTGGTGTTAGTAGAAAGTGGAAACACTAAAGTTTACGCTTAACTCGCGATCGGGTAACTTGGAACGTTTTGGACAAGTTCCGTTCTCTAGGCGAACGGGCCTAAGGGCACGACCCACACGCGACCGTGTGAATGGGGCCTTTAAGCCCGAGCAAGGAGGAACTGCCATCTTGGGCAGTCAGTCGTACACGGAACCTCGTGCGGTACGGATGCGTATTCCTAAACACGTACGAATAAAAAGTTCTGGAGACTCGTTTATACGCCGTTAATTATTTGCGTATTTGTGTTGATTAATTCATTGATTATACGAGAGTGTATAGGTGAAACGTTAATAAATACTATATTCTGTATTAATATAATTACTTGAAAACACTGTGTAAAAGTTATTTGTGCAAAGTGCGCAACTTACCTGTACGATCCCGTGATCCTGAGGGAAGCATCCATCCCAGAGAAGGACGTAAGGGCGTCATCCCTCGCTGTTGGGGGTAGATCAGCAGCTGGCGACCGTGATATTGTTCATCTCAGAGTAAGTCCTTGACCTAAAACATACCTAACCCCGGTCACAACCTAACCTATACTACGTTTGGGTTAGGGTGTGACCGGACGGACTTGGTGATTTTGTGAAAACTGTCCCGGTCGCCACCTACTTTCACCGCCAAGCAGGAAGGATCACAACACGGCCCGAACAACACAAAGGACTTACCGTGTTGGCCACTTAGAACTTCTTTCCGGCACGCCGCTTGTAAAAGTTCGACGGCCGTCGGACACGCAGGAAAACGGTCTTGATTACGAATTAATAAAACAATGTTTACAGTTCAAAATCCACACTGCCACTTTATTACTAGCTGAGCTATAGGCACTTGTATAAATTACAAAGTTGAGCAGATNACGTCGTGAAAGTCCGTTCTAGTCCGGAAATACTCTAAGTCCCGTTTCGTACTGACAGAAATATTCTAAGTTCCGATTTATAACAGCAGAAATATTCTAAGTTCCGATTTATAACAGCAGAAATATTCTAAGTCTGTATAGCAGAAAATACTTCGGTCTAACCAGAGCAATCTTTACTAAGTGAGTTTCTGAATCTGAATGACGCTTCTGCCGGTCGCTCCGGCCGTTTTTATACTCTACAAAAGATGCTGATGCTGCACTGTCCCACGGGTCCGTCGTTCAACGGTCTTACGCGTTCAACGGTCTTGCGCTCGCTCGGTTCCCGCGGTCGCGAGGCGTGCCTTATCTCTGTTCGCTCGCTCAGGCCAGCGCCCGTGGTCTTTACGCGCAAGTTTTGTCGTGAGAAAAGAACATTCAAGAATATTGAGAAAATTTAAAGGAACTACTACGGAATTATTACTAATAATATTAACATAAACAGAATTATTAGTGGAATACTATAACTAGCTGATATACTTACATTGCTATAAATCTGCCGTAACGGTTTGTATGCGCAACATTGGTATAACGAATTACATATAACAATAAATTATGCATAATAATCGGTACTGATTCCTTAATTAATGCGTTATTACAACCTTTTTTATAACAATATTCTCCTATGACAACGGTACGTTACCAACCATGACATATTACCGACCATGGTACATTACCGACCATGGTACTTTACCGACCATGGTACATTACCGACTATGGTACTTAATCGACCATGGTATAGTATTGACCATGGTACATTACCGACTATGGTATATTAACGATCATGGTACGTTATCGACCATGGTATATTATCGACCATGGTACATTACCGACCATGGTACTTTACCGACCATGGTACACTACCGACAACGGTATATTCAAGGCTGGTAATTTACCGACTACTGTAATAAACAGTAAACTGAATAAGAAAAGAAAAAGAAAACTTGATCTAATAAGTACTTAAACATCTAAGTCCACGGATGTGACACCTCCCCCCTTAACTCAATCGTAGGAGTGTGATGCCTCCTGCGATTGACGCTCTTTTGCTACGCGTATGCTGTCCGCTAGGATGGGGCATCTCTTAGCAATTTCGCCCAGATTGTTTGTTTGACTGGCGGATGTTCGTGGAGGTGCTTCCGGCTGATTGTGCTGAAGTGACAGTGGAATTGGTTCCTGGGTAGACGTCCTGGTTTTTGCTAACAAAAGATGTGTAATGGAGCTCCAAACCGCTCCTAGCAACTTGGTACTCCATCCAAAGACTGCGTGCAACGCATATCCTTTGATGACAGTGTTGATGCAGGCCTTGATTGCCTTAAACAGTATAAAAATCATTAATATTCCTGCACTGGCTGAACCGAACGTGATAAATTCCTGCCAAAGTTTCCGTATAGCATTATTCGTTAAATGTTCGATGTCTGCTTCCTTTAATAGTCCTGTTAAAGAGATGCTGTTCTGCGGAAAATTTCTGCCTGTTGCGCCTCTGGCTATAGTGTGTAGAAGAGCTGGTCTTTCTGCTGGGAACATTATGTGATCCTTCAGGTTGTCGAGATCCGTTTGGCTGTAGATTCCTGATGTTG
>NW_018022588.1:15588-18407 GCF_002006095.1 Pseudomyrmex gracilis | reverse complement strand
CCCTAACTCTTCACCCCGTTGACGCTGATCTCTTTTTCCTTGTACCAGCCTCCTCTTCTGGTGAGCGCCGATGTTGGAGGTCCTTTCTCTCCGCTAGGCGCCGCTCGAAATCCTGGAGCCTTGCCGCCGCCGTTGAGACAGCCGCATCAAATAGTCTATCCATTTCTGAGTCAAGTGACTCGTTTAGAATATGGATGACATCAACGCCGCTCCCCGAAGCCTCCGGTCGCAAGGGTGGGTTAGGGACTAACCGGTTAGGTCCTAACCTATAAGGCACAAGTTTGTTGGGTTAGGTTGTGACCGGTGTTATTATTGAATTTGGTCGGGTACTCACGAATTACGCCTCTCTGCACGGTCGCCAGGTAATTTTCCCTCCAATTACCAAGGAACTAATATTGTTTTTCTTTTCCAGGAACCTCCGGACGTATATCAATCGGGACAACGCCTCCAGGATATCAGGAATAACACAGGTAAGTATATAACTATTACTCAGTTTATGTATTTTATATATGATAATTATTGTCTTTATTACTTCACTGATAACTGTATCTTTATATAATAATATGCACATATAAAACCTTTCTTAACACATAACTGAATAATATTCGCGATGCATCCACACGCAATCAGTTTTGTACTCAATTAAACTTAAAAGCACAAATTACTTTTCCTTTGTTCGAGTGTATAACGATTTTAACCTGCTCAACACTCGCGACGCATCCGCACGCTATGAGCATCGTTGTACGACTGACTATTGAGTATTACGCAGATTTTTCTTATTCGAAACCACGGTACGTCCGTTCGTATCGAATTCTGCGATGCGACTGACTTAATGAGTTTTGTACGATTTTTGTTGACTTATTTCTCGCGACGCATCCGCACGCTACAAGCATCGTACTCAGACTACTTCCTCTCTCGACGCTGCGCGCCTTCTCTCCCAAGCTCCTACTCCGCCGCCGCGAAGTAGCGCCCCACGCGCATGCGCAGTTTCTCTCACTACCACTTCAACTCTGGACATAAGAGCTGTTGCTCGGTGTGTGAGTTGTGTGTGTCTCCTTAGTGTGCGTGGTGTATGTATGTTTTCCTAACTCTGTATTTTAGTTTGTATGTGATGAAAATTAAATGTGTAAATTAACTGACAAAATTTGGTGTGTGTGATGTGTGAATGTTGTCTAATCGTGTGGTGTGTGATTTTTTTTTCTTATGCATGTGTTTTCCTATTTGTACGGTACAAACCAAAATTTACGGCTTAAGGCCTCCAACTGTGTGTGTGTAATGTGTATGTGTTGCTTTGCTGTTTGACGTATACACGGTTCCTTAACTGTGTGTTTGAGTTTATATGTGTTGTGTATGAAAAGTTCTACTTAAGGTCTGTAACTGCGTGTATGCAATGTGTATGGGTTGTCTTGTTGTTTGGTATATGTACGGCTCCTTAACCAAGTGTACTAGTATGTGTGTGGTGTGACTCCAACTTGTGGCTTAAGGCCTCTAACTTCGTGTGCGTGATGTGTGTGTGTGACGTAGTTGTCTGATGTGTGTATGGCCCCTTAAGTGTGTATTTGGGTTTATATGTGTTATGTGTGAAAGTTTAGCTTAAGGGTTTAAATCGCGTACATGTGATGTATGAGTGTTGTATGTGTGTTTTGTCTTACCCTTTTCTCTTATGTCCAAGGTTTTGACCTCTGCAAACCAAACTCTTAACTAACGTAAACTACGTTAGTGTCTCCGCTTTACGGTAACTAAAAATAAAACCAAAACTAACAGTACGCTAACTGCACGCAAAACCGACAGTTAACACAAGCAAACGGCACAGGTCGCACCCTGTGTTTACACAAAACAAAACGACGTTGCTTGTTTACCTAAACTACAACTACAAAATAAAAATTAAAACGAACAAAGCACTAAAACTAAAACAAAAAGTCTGTTCGTTCAGAACTTGTGATTCTCCGCTTCGTGACCCCGCGTCACCTCGTCCTTGTTGGTCCTCCCAGGGGTGTCAGGTGACAACCCTCGCCAATCCGGAGTTTGTGTGAAAGTCCTCCCTTGGGGTCAGGTCACAAGGTTAGGTACTAACTTAAAAAAAAAAAAAAAAAAAAAAAAAAAAATTTCAAAAATTTTCAAAAATTCATAACTCCTAAACTATTAGAAATTAAGAGTCGGAGTATAGAACCTTCGATAGATCTTGTCAAGATCTACAACTTTTGTCTGAAGCATTTTGCTAACAAACGTCATTTTTGGTTACCAATAATGAAAAATTTCTAAGTTTTTTTAAAGGCAAAAATAAAAGAGTCGGAATATTGCAAAATCCTCTTGCATGCGTGCGTTTCATCCAAAGTTACATCAATTCCCGTAATAAAAAAATTTTGAAAAATTCTAAAATTTTTCTGTTTTTTGAATGAAAAAAAATAAAAATACTAATACTAGTCCCATTTTTTGCATGCGTGCGTTTCATCAAAAGTTAAGTCGATTGCCGTAATAAAAAAAATTTCAAAAATTCATAACTTCTAAAATATTCAAGATAGAGGGTCAAATCATAGGACCTTTTCGATAGATCTGGTCAAGATCTACAACTTTTGTCTGAAGCTTTTTGCTAACAAACGTCATTTTTGGTTACCACTATTGAAAAATTTCTGTTTTTTAAATGGGAAAATTAAAAAGTCGGAATTTCTCAAAATCCTTTTGCATGCGTGCGTTTCATCAAAAGTTACATTGATTGAGAGTATAAAAAAATTTTCAAAAATTTTCAAAAATTCATAACTTCTAAAATATTAAAGATACAAGGTTGGGCCATATGACCTTTTTGATAGGGCATGACAAAA
>NW_018022588.1:9264-11402 GCF_002006095.1 Pseudomyrmex gracilis | reverse complement strand
ATCTAAGTCCGTGGGCTGAGGGGGGTTACCGGTTCCAGGGTAACGATAAAGATGGCAATCAGCCAGAAACATATAGATTTTAGTTTATTTTATTTGGTTGTGTTTTGTTTTCTTAAGAGCGAGCGGCCTTTGCGTGGCTACTGCAAATAGCCAGAAAGTTTTGTGTTGTTTAAGCGCTCGGGGTGTGTGCAACCCACACTAGCTAAAGTCAAAAGCGTAAGGTTGTGTTTTAAGTTTAGAGTAATCCTAGTTGGTTAGGGGTTACTCGCCGTACTGACNTTTCGTAGTTTAAACTTGGGAAAAGTTGACAATCCTAATTGTTGGCAAAACTTGGGAAACCGAGTTGTTTACGAGTTTAGAGTGTTTAGGGAAAATATGAGCAACAATTCAAAAGTTGACCAACTCGGGTTAAGTTGAAGGTAAATTTTCCAAATATTACAGTAACTGGTTAGTCCCTCTGAGACAACTCAAAATCTGAAAATAATGTAAACAATTAGTAAAAAAGGGTGAGAAAGAGTACTTACCTGCGACAAGTTGTCTCACATGGTTTGGACGGGTCCACGTCATCCTAGCGATCCGGAAACAGTCACCTGAAACAAAAAAAAAAAACAAAAGTTAGAAAAAGTTTGGTCGATTTGAATTGTTGGCCATACTTGACCAGCAAGCTGGGTTTATGCGGCTGTAACGATTGGCAAAGTTTTAGCTACAATTGGGATTGGCAGTTTTCGGCGTNCGTGGCGGATTCGNGTTGTGTAAGNGTCTCGNAAAGTTTCGNTCAGAATGGTAAGATNAACATGCGCAATTGTTGCAGGCGTTTTGGGTACATACAAGTATAGTACAGACTGTGTGATTGTGTGAGTTTCGCGTACAATTGAATTTTGGCCAAAACATCCGGCTGCGAACTCAGAGTGTTAGGGAGCCTCAAAAAATTAATTGTTGGCGAAATTTGGCAGGCGAAGAGAACTTTAGTAGTTATAAAAGTTTAGAAAAAATAACGAACATTGGTCAAAATTTTAATTGTTAAAAATAATTCGTGTGTGAAATGAGTTTTGGATGAAAAAGCGCTATGCCAAGTTTGGCTCACAATTGAGATGTTGGCCAATTACCTTGGGTCAGGCCAGGTCCTAACCTTGAAAATTTGATTGTTAGCGAAACTCTGTCAGTACGCAAGTATGTGCTAGGGGAAGCACCGTGTTAAGTTTGAGCAACAATTGGGGTATTGGATGCTTGCGTCAACAAAGTTGTAATTCTTATAGCTAGTGTGAAAAATNGAATTTTCTAACAGAAACGTGACAATTTTGGTCAAAAATAACGACATTCAAATTTTGGCATATTTTGATAAAAAAATCTAATTGTTGACAAAATTAAGCAAAGGTAGTGTATTTGTGGATAAGTAAACAATTGCAATCAAAATTTACAACAATTAGAAAATTCCATTTTTTAATAGCGCGCATGCGCAAGCGAAGAGGAGGGATGACGCGGCATCTCGGGACAGTGAGTCGCGCCGCTGAGTCAGTAGCTCTCGGATGTTCATACGGGCAACATCGATAACCACGAGCAGCGCTCGAAAGTTTTGCGAAGCGGTATCGAAACAAACCGAAAGACTTTGTAAGAGTTCTAGTGTATACTGTACAAATAAAACCTTTGTTTAATAATCAAAAGACAATTGTTCGAGTCAGTGGCTCATTTTCTGACTACCTGGAGAGAATACCACGGATCAGACGGGCAGGGGCTCGTGTGCCATCGTCCGGTGAGTCAACGTCTTGAAACACTCATAATTAATCAGGTTTTCTTATTTTGTTCCCAAAAAATAAGTGGCGACCGTGATCTCCGTGCGTCGGGAAATTAAGCGGGCCGGTCACAACACAACACGTCTTCTATAAAATTTTATTTATAACTTCTATAATATTCAAGATAGGGGGTCACATCATAAGACCTTTTCGTCTTGTCTCGTCATGGTCTACAACTTTTGTCTGAAGCTTTTTTTTAACAAACGCCATTTTTTATAAAAGTGCTTATATCTCGCTAAGTATTGACTTGCTAACAACGGGACCTGTGCCATTCGACTCATCTCGACCCTTTCCATAAGAATCCATCTTCAGTTCAAAAAAAAAAAAAAAAAAAAAAAAAAAAAACTA
>NW_018022588.1:0-4058 GCF_002006095.1 Pseudomyrmex gracilis | reverse complement strand
GCTTGCCGAACGCCTCTCCTCCCACTTCAAGGGTGATGAGGGGGTTAAAGCCACCAGGCCCGTGCGCAGAGGCGAGTTGCGCGTCAAAGGCCTGGTGCACCCCCTCACTGCGGACGAGGTCCGGCGCGCTCTGGCCGTGGCGGGAGCGTGTGACGGCGCGGAGGTGAGGACTGGAGAGATTCGGTTCTCACCTTCCGGGGCTGGCACCCTCTGGGCCAGTATGCCTTTGCGGGCGGCCCGGAGAGTGGCGAANGCGAGGAAGGTACGGGTGGGGTGGCTGTCGCTGCCCGTGGAGGCACTTAAAGCTCGCCCCACCCAATGCTACCGATGTTTGGCCTTCGGCCACATCGGCAGCAGATGTGGTAGTGGGACGGTTCGCTCCAACCTGTGCTTCAGGTGTGGAGAGCCGTCCCACAAGGCTGTGGATTGCCGGGCCCCTCTGTCTTGTCCGGCGTGCAAGGCTGAGGGGCGAACGGCCAATCACCGGATGGGCGGTCGAGGCTGCTCCCTCCCATCCGGCAGAGTAGCTGGGGGGAAACCGGCGGATCTCCCCCCTCGTGTAGAAGAAGGGGCCTCTTNGGAGGCGCGGGACTCGCCCTCTAGGGGTCGCCCCCTGGAGGACTCAGCCCGCATAGAAGTGGAGCCACTTACCTCCAAGGAGGTAGTGGCTCCCCTTACCGGGGAGGGCCGCTCTGTAGCCTCTTCCAAGAGGAAGAGNAAGAAACAGAGCGGCACAACTGTTNCCTCGTCGCCTTCGGCGGCGGAAGAGAGACCGCTGCCCAAGCGTGCTGCCCAGCGCATGCGCTTGAGTAAGGGCAGCGGCCACCAGCAGGACGGTGCTGNGGAGGGCTCTGAGAGCCCTCGAAAAGCCCTCTCCTCCTCATCAGACTCCTCCCTTGGTCCCCGCATCTCCGGTCGCAACTGGGGTGCGGAGCTGGAGGAGTACATGAGGAGTGAGAACATGCTGTGAAGCATGTTGGTGCGGGGCTAGGAGGGGAGGGAGGTGCCCCCTCCTGGAAGCGAGGAGGCTCCTCCATCTTTTGCGCTGCGGGCGTTCCCCGCAGAGATGGAGGAGTCCTCCAGTAACGTAAAGGTGCGGTGGCTTGCCACCGCAAAACTGTGCGCAGAGCGTCCTCCCCCTAACAGGGGAGTTTGACGCAGGGCCACACGAGGGGTTCTGGCGGGGGCCAGAATCCCTCATTGCACGTGGTCCAGCAGGCACGACGGGAGGGAGCGAAGCCCTCTCTCTCGTCGTGCAGAGGAGCAGCAGCTCCGTTGCGGTGAGGGCGGTTCAGNCTCTCTCCGTTCTGCCAAACCCAACGAATATCATTAAGAAATATACGACATGCTGGATCTAGGTATATATGTCTATGGCGCACACCATGTATACTTCCACCATGGTATTACATATATGGATTATATATATGGTTAAAGGGAAACAGTCATGAAACACCGAATTTCATGATTGGTCACTGCATTGAAATTTGAGGTTGGAGATTCGAGACTTGAGAGCTGAAATTTGAGATTGGAGACGAGATCTAAGACTTGTTCTACAATACAGTCGTAAGTCGTAAGTCGTAAGAAATTGACCAATCACAATCGATTATTCTTCTGTAATTGGTCTGTTATTGGTCAATTTCTTACGACTTACGACTTACGACTGTATTGTAGAACAGGCCTAAGATTTGAGAAGCGACTATGAATTCGGGCCTCAGGCTTCTCTCTGCTATGGCTGCTTTCCTTTTAGGAGACACAGTCGACACAAGTCGACACAAGAGTCATTCTGTCTTTGTTCAGTATTCAGTGAGAAACAAAGACAGAATGACTTTTGTGTCGACTGTGTCTTCTAAAAGGAAAGCAGCCTATAACAGAAACACTTAAGCCTCTTGCACAATGGAAAGAATAGCGATAGCGATAGAAATAACACAGTTTTTAACACAGAATTCCAACTCGTCGGAAATTTTATCGCTATTACTAATTCCGATTTTCTGATCTGCATTGATACATGTGTATTTTTGTATGTTAGATTCCGCTGTTCCTACCTTTATTTTTAAATATAATCTCTTTAAAACTTTTGTTATTTCTATCGCTATCGCTATTCCGTCCATTATGCAAGAGGCTTTATGGGCATGGCCACTCTCATTCTTCTCTCTGTTGTAACAAACGGTTCTGGTGACATCGAAACTTTTAAGATGCTTCAAGACAAAAGTGTTAACGTTAATGCTAAAGTTAAATGTAGCACAACTTCGCTTCATGATGCGACTCAACATGGGGAAGTGGAAATTATTGAATTACTTTTAAATCATGGAGCTAACATTAACGCCAGTACCCATACGATACAGTACCCAAACGGTATAACTCCTTTTTATATTGCAGCTAAAAACGAATATTTATAGATTGTTGAACAGCTTTTAAAACATGGAGCTTATATATATATATTAGTTCTACATATATCTTTTTCTTTTCACCAGATGATGCAACTCTGTGTTTTGCTGTTTACGAAGGACATGTAGATTTTGTTAAGCTGCTTCTGGACAGAGGTGCTAACGTTAACGCCAGTGATAAAGACGCGCGCGCGCGCGCGCGGCGCGGGTATAACTTCTCTTCTAATTGCAGCTAAAAAAAAGAATACTTACAAATTGTTGAACATCTTTTAAGACATAAAGCTTATTATGTTAGTTTTACATATATCTCTTTCTTTACACCAGGTGTTACACCACTGGGTTTTGCTGTTAAAAAAGGACATGTTGATATTGTTAAGCTGCTTCTGGACAGAGGTGCTAATGTTAACGCCAGTAATAATGGTGTGTGTGTGTGTGTGTGTGTGTGTGTGTGTGTGTGTGTGTGTGTGTGGGTGTGTGTGTGGGTGTGTGTGTGTGTGTGTGTGTAACTCCTCTTCTAATTGCGATTGTAACTGGAAAAATGGAAATTACTGAATTACTTTTAAATCACGGAGCTAACTTTAATGACACAGCAGGTATAACTCTATATTGCAGCTGAAAAATAATATTTACAGATTGTCAAATATCCTGAAAAAACATGTAGTTTATGTGTTAATTCTACATATATCTTTTTCTTTTTACCAGATGATACACCACTGGGAGCTGCTGTTTACGGAGGACATGTAGATATTGTTAAGCTGCTTCTGGACAGAGGTGCTAACGTTAATGTCAGTGATAATGACGCGCGCGCGCGCGCGGGTATAACTTCTCTTTTAATTGCAGCTAAAAAAAGAATACTTATATACAAATTGTTGAACATCTTTTAAGACATAAAGCTTATTATGTTAGTTCTACATATATCTCTTTCTTTACACCAGGTGTTACACCACTGTGTGTTGCTGTTCAAAAAGGACATGTTGATATTGTTAAGCTGCTTCTGGACAGAGGTGCTAATGCCCAGATAGCCAAATGATAGCAGTATGCCAGCAATTAGCCACGCAGTTCTAATCAGCACTTTGCAGCAGATTCCACTCAGCTGTGTCCCTAATATGAGTGAAATATGTAGTGACGATATGCAAAAAAAGAAACATAACCAAAATGCAGGAATAAATGAAGAAAAGTTTATCGTCACGACATAAAAGATATTGTAGAGCTGATATCAATTAGGAACTGCTAGTACAGTTACTGACAGCAGATTTACTACAAAAATGCAGCATGTTCTGCCGTTGTATTATAATGCAAAAAATAAAGCTGATTTTGAACAGAATTCGTAATGTCAGCTATTTACAACGAATTTAAAGCAAAAATTGATTATGATCTGCTTTCACAGCATGCCGATCAAAATATAACGGATATTAAACACAGCCTGCAATTCAAACAGTAATTAAAAAAATACAGCAAAAATCTGTTACGATCTGATATCAGTTCGTGACGGCAGAAATGGNACATAGGATGTCGTAGACATATTTTATAAATCCTAATAAATAATAAATTTTTAATTTTACTTTATTTCAATTTTATAGTAATATACAATACATTTGTTATTAACACCAATATTATTAACATAAAAATAATTCCATTATTATATTACATTATATACTTATTTTTATATAAAAT